>NW_004949173.1:1557392-1582343 GCF_000317375.1 Microtus ochrogaster | reverse complement strand
CACACACACACACACACACACACACACACACATATATATATATATATATATATATATATATATATATGGACTTATTTATTTTTCTGTATGTGTGTGAGCTTGAATGAGATTATGTGCACCTCATGCTTATGGGAACCTCTGGAAGCCGGAAGAGGGTTTCTAATCACCTTGGAACAGGAGTTACTGGTAGTTGTGAACCCCATGTCAGTGCTGAGAACTGAACGTGTGTAGGAATAGTAATGGCCCTTAACCACTGAGCCATCTCTCCAGACCCAGGAGTCTGTCTGCCTTTGACTCACTCTACAGAACAATACTTGGGAATATCTCTAGCCCCTGCCAAGTGACTGGCTCATCCTCAGTAGTCCCGCAGCCAGCATTTTAGAAATGATTGCTCTCAGCCTCTTAGGAACCAACAGCGGTGCTGGCTGGGTTACTTCTAGCACCATCATTTTAAGTGCAACAAAGCAAATCATTACAGTAGCGACTTCTCTGTAAGGAACGCTTTCTAGTGTATGGGAGCTGCTAAATTGAATTATTCGGAGTCATAAATGTCTGCATGAAAAGAGGGACCTTCCCTGCGACATGGGATAGTTGGTCAAGAGGATGGCACTGACCAATGCGAATTTAAGTTTGTGCTTTAGGCTTTGGGGAAAAAATTGGTTTTGCACTCTCACAGAGAAGAAATGCGTGACCATCTTTCTTCTCCTGGCTGGCACTGTGAGTTGGCTTCATTTTAAAAATAGTGCTAGGGAAAGAGGAAAAAAATGTAATGTATTCTTAAAATGTTTATATGTCAGCAAAATCCCAAAAACCATTCAATAGATTAATCCTCCTGCTGCCTTAAAAAAGGATGGATTTCAAGCTATAACTGAGATTGGGAAAAATTGATTTCCATGTTCCTTATGACTGAATAAGATAAAAGCCACTACCCTGGCAAGCTTCTTCCAGCCTGGATCCAGACTTCAGGAGGCTTGGCTAATTGAAAAGTCACTCCAAATACCAGCCCAGACCCTGTGAGGAGATCTGAAAAAAGGATCAAGGGCAGGCTGTCCATTTTTCACGAACGATTTCCACAGTGTTTATTCCCACCGTCCCTGAATGACTACAGTTGGAGGTGAAATTGCTTTCTCCTGGCTTCTCACTCTTCCTCATTTCCCCTTTCCTTTCTCCACTTGCTCCCTCCATTTTTCAACATGCTCCTCCTCGCAGGAGAGCAAGGTTCCAAAGTGAATGCAGTCCCCGCGCCAAAGTTCTCTTGTCGAAGCTGCACACTGTAGAGACCAATTCTGCTGCGAGGCTTTCTTTTACCCAGGGAAGAACGGCACATTCCACCTGAACAGGGATCTCTTGCTCCAAAAGCGTGCTACCTACCTTTTCTTTTCACGCCGTCCTCACACAGTTTCTGTGAGGGGGTGATTATTATTGTCACCTCTGTCATGATAGAGTCTCAGATGCCTTGCGAAAGTCACAAACACAGCGTCTGCTCAAACTGGGACAAGCCCCTGCATCTGATTCCACATCTCACCGGCTTCAGCTGAGTTTCCACATGGCTAACACTTTAGTCCTTTACTAACCCGTGACCGAGAGGTTCACTGATTTACTCATTTTTATCACTTCATTAATGTTTAGTGAACAACTACTGGACGATGAGTATTATGAAAAGAAAAGAATTGAGAGTTGGTTGGGCAAAGATTTCAGACTGACAGGAGCTGAACTTGGTGAGGTAAACCTGTTATGAATGGGGAGTTGAGCTACTAGAGCAGAGTTTAATTTCTCAGAAGGTAAAACTGCATAAACGTGCCCAAATCTATACAACATTAAATTTCAGGTCAATTTAAACCAAAATCATGCTAAAATTAAGTTTTTTTTCCCACCCAAACCTCATTTTATAGAAAGTACTATATAGATTGTGTGGGACGTGGTGTTATTTTAAGGTAGTTGTTTTTTTTTTCATTTTTTAAGTTTTTCTTTCTTTTTCATTTATTTTATTATTTCACATTCTCTATTTAATTTTCGATACCCCCTCCCTTTCCACCATTTATTCACTATTAAGGCTATTTCTAAAGAGAAGCAATTGATCATGTCATTTTGAATGCATCATATGTGGGCTTTTTTTTTTCTGGGAAAACAGGGTACCTGTGAAGATATAATTTCTCCTAAAGAATGTCATAAAATCCCCTAATATTATTTCACGAAGTTCTTTAGCTATTTATGGAACAATCCGTGTAAGAACTCTTCAACTAGTAAGCCTGATTCTCTGATCATTGCAATCACTACAACAGCAGACAGCATTTAAACAGCACTTGCTTTGTACTGGGACAGTCTGGAACGTCTTTCTGTGTTCGCTGGCTCATTAAGCTTTATGCCAACTCTTCTTAGTGGGAATTATTTAACTCCCACTGTACGTATAGGAGCTTGAGAAGAGAGAAAAGCCGCAGTCTCAAGTAAAGCACCTGGATTCCAACTCAAATGATCTATTCAGAGCTTAACCTCTTAACCACGTACCACACAGTTCTTTTCCAGTCAATTAGACAGTACTCGTTGAATTGTCCACATTACAAGTGACATTGAAATGTTCCAAGTAGCCTTCTTAACCACATGGGCTAGGGTCAGCATGTCCTTTGTACATCTGATCAGGTATCCTAGGACTTAAAGAGGTTTATTTTATTTTCAGTTATGTGTCTGCATTTGCATGTGTACGAGTGCACTTGCCTGGGGAGGCCACAAGAGAAAGATGGATCACCTGGCGGTACAGGTGGTTATGAACTACCTGATGTGGATGCTAGGAACCGAACTCAGGTGCTTTAGAAAAGCAATATATGTTCTTAACCACTGAGCCATCTCTCCAGTCCCTCTCCTTAGACTTTAGAAGACTCTTACCACTATAACGGGCAAGAGTCTGGCAACGGGGACCAAGAGCATTTGTTGACACATGCTGGCAATGTTTACTGAGGATGAGCCTCTCTGGGAAGGACTTAGCCATGTGCTCTATTTGTGCTTGCATGGGGCGAGAGTCCTGCATGGGGAGAGGGGGACTTGGGATAAAGGAAAACTGAGGCCCATGGTTATTTGTGAGTCAGTAGCTAGTGACAGGGCTTGCTTTTATGTCTCTTGGTGGGCACAGTCAGTAAACAGCTCTTCCCCTAATGACAGTGGTGTAAGGATGGAGGGTATAGTGGGTGGGTGAACTGAGGACAAGCATGTGGCAAAAACAATAACCCTGGCTGCTCACATTGTTTCTCCCTTTTCTTCACCCTCCCACCTCCCATCCAAGTGTCTAACCCAAGTGAAATTGAAGCTTACATGGCTAAAGTTGTGAAGAGATTTTTTTTCTTCTGAAGTACATTATAAAACCACACTCATAACAACCAGGTTCCCTATATAAATCTATTTTTAAGATGATTATAGGGTTTCGATAGCCATTCCAGCATCAACTGCTGGTTTTGTTTCCTCGTCGTCAGTAAACTGTTGGCAGGATAGTGCACCAGAGGTATATTTTTTAAAGGGTATAATTGCATGGCACTGAAATTATCACTTTCTCGACAATGGGTTTCACTGGTCTCTCCCTTCGAGAATCCGGTTTGGAAGCTCAGCTTGTCAGTCCCCCCAAGCACACACTGTATTGTGTGTGTTGGTCTCACGGCACATCATGCTGGCAACTGCTAGGCAGAGGGTAGCAATTAAACAACACAATAGGCATCAGGGGATGAGGAGAAGACACTGTGTTTAAAATAAACGAACACAAGAAGCACAGCCAGCTTCTCTAGGAAGGCTATCTGAGTAGCATGGTGAGCCAATATAGGGCATGCCGTGCCAAGCAAGTTGGGAGGTTCCCCATGGCCGCAAGCCATTGTCAGTAGATAAACCTACATCTTCCCCGGGGATTTGCCACAGGGATGTGTTAGCATTAGATACACACATGGGTGGCTCCCCTTCTTGGATCATAAAAACCTAGGAAAGAAGATTCATAGAGATCTTCGGCACTGCCAGGCTCTGAAGTGGTAAAGTATAATTGTCTAAAAGCTATTTTTAAGAAGGCCAAGGCTCAAGGAGACATGGGAGCTTTAGTTCACCTCAGAAATAGGGGACAGAACAGGTGGAAGTCAGTTTCTGCAACTGAAGCTAATAAGCTTGAACATATTACAGGTAAAATTATCTATTGGCAGAAGGAACTGACACCCAAGAGTTGCTAATGTTGTCCTGGTGACAAGAATAAGAGACTCCCAATGTCTGTCTAGAGGAACAGAGAGAACTCAATATCTAGATAAAAGACCACAGTGTTTCTCACTCGAACCAGGATGACCAGCATGGGGCTTCAGCCCTGAAATGCAACTGATAGTCACAAATGAAAGAACTGAATATAATAAGCACTAATAGTGAGATGTCTGTGATAATTATGTGTAGTTACCAAAATAAAGGGGCCTGCAGAGCCAAAATAGAAGGTGGTTTGCATGGAGGTAAAGGGCACTGGATATTTACGGGAGCATCCATAGAAGAGAAAAAGGTATTTCAATTGCCTATTATATCTTGATAAAAGTAGATCCTGTAAGGATCTAGAAAATCTCATCCTCAATCTGTCTCCATCAAATAGTGTTCTGAGCTGCGATTTGGCCGTTGCATTGTCTAATCTGTAGAAGAACTAGTCACTTCTTTAATAAATATGTTTAGTACACCCAAGTCCCCAGGACTCTGGCACCAAGGTTACAAGGGTAAAATGAATGGTTCCAGGTCTCAAGAGGCTTGTAGACTAGTTGAGCAAGCAAAGAAGAAAATATACACACAGTGTAAAACACACCCCCAGAATCCCAGTGCTGGGGAGGCTGAAACAGAAAGACCTCTGGGCATTGATGGTCAGCCAGTTTGCTGAACTGTTAAGATCCAAGTCCAGTGAGAGACCTTGTCTCAAAAAAAAAAAAAATAAAACAAATGAAGAAGAAACCCAGTGTTGATCTCTGACCTCTGCACACTCATGTGTGTGCACATATGCACACATAAACACATATGCAAACAACTACAATTGACTAGACACATGACTATGCTGTAAGCGCACGCACGCGCACACACACACACACACACACACACACACACACACACACACACACACACAGAGGAAATAACCATTACAAAGTTACACAAAGCCAAGCTTAGCTGTTCAGAGGAAAGACACCTTACCCCGACTGTGACTGAAAAAGTCAATGAGGCCATATTAGGTTAAGAAAAAAAAAAAACTTCATTTATCCCTAAAATATGAAGATTAGCAATACCAGTAAAGGATTTATACCAGAGTGGGCACTGAGTTTAAGGGGCAGAGAGTACATTTAGAGCGTGAGAAGGACACTGGACACTGTGTTCGGAGGAAATGAGAACATTTATATCAATGGCTGCGAGGGAGACTTGAGAGGAGATAAGGCAGAAGGAGGTCATGCCAGGAGTTACCTTATTAGCAATTTGAATTTTATCCTGTAGGCAGGAAGGAGCTATTGAAAATGCTAAGCAGAGGAATAATATGGCTGAATTTGCAATTTAGATGATATTTCCTTATATATCTACCACTCCAGGTGAATTGATTGATATTCCAGTGTGTAGATGTGGTGAATGCAGGCGTCTTACTTTGATTGAGTCCTGGTGTTTGATGACCTTTAGATGGGCTGGTAAAATTGAGTTTTCAGACTTTAAACTTGAGGGCTGGACTCTTGGCCTCTGGGAGAAAAAAAAATCTTCCATCGAGTTTTCACTGGTAAGGGAGGCCTTGCTGGAGGCTGTCATTTGATCTCGCTTTGACATGTCTATGCAGAAATCTGGGTGGGAAATGGAAAATATGCAGCTAATTTGTATCACGCCATAGCAGCACTTGGCTGCAGTGTGGTAATTATCCACAGGAGAAGGGACAGCTTATCAAGTCAGGCTAGCTTCGGAGCTCTTAAATAATGTCTGTTAGAACAGCATGCTAACCTACAATTTATAATTCCCTTTAAAAGGATGCTACTGAGGGCCAAGACTATTTTGCCATAAACCTGTCCGTACCTTTTAGCAAAGGGGTTTACACCCAGTTTTAAAATGTCAGGGCTTACTTTTAGTACATTTGTGATTTTTTTTCCTTCTGTGTAAGGTGAACAGCATAGGATATAAAATTAAACTGAACTTTTCTGCAAAGATAGTTGAAAGAAGTAAGGAAGATCAAATACATTCAGACTTGGGACATTTTCAACTGGTGACTGAAATTTATCATTTTAATTGAAATGGGATTCGTGATAAACCCTACATTTCCCAAACAGGAAGTGATTAGCTTAAGGCACAGTATAGGGTCTACGTCTTCAAGTCAGAAGAAATTAAAGAGTGGCCGGTACAGCAGACAGGAGTTGCCTGCTCTGACAGCAGAGAGGTAGAGCAGAGAAGATGTGACATAGGCTGTGGGGAGCAAATGGAAGTTTCCACATGTGGTGAGAAGTTTGAGCCAAAACTGTCGAAAAATTTGTAAAATAGTGAGGACAATGACCCACGTAGAGCGGGCTTCATGCTATAGACACCGTTATGGGATTGGCATACCTCTTCACAGAGCAGACTTAGCAGCAGGTAGATGTCGCTGTCCAAACTGTGGAGTGTGTTTTTCAGTTTTTCTATCTCTCCGACCTTGTTCTTTCTCACGTAGGGTTCTGAGGCCATTTTTGAGCTCTGTACGGACAAGCAGTGATGTTCACACAGTGGGAGTGACTCTAAGCGCTGGTCACTGAGCCTAGCCTCTGGCCAACGCCTTGTGCAATCCTGCTCCTAATTGGTGAAGGACTTCAGTCCCACTATGCACTTAAATCAACTAAACTGCAACCTGCATCCTGCCTGTGTGATGGAGCAGTAGAGGAGAAGCATGGGAATGTTGGAGCTATCAGGGACTTCAGGCCAGGCAGGCCAGCTTCCTTATTTCACAGCTGAGAAAGTGGAGGCTCCAGAGAAGTTCAAGGATTTGCTTGAAGTTACACAGCTAGTGAGTGACAGAGCTGGGACTAAACCCCACTTGCTTTATCTCTCAGGTCAGAGCTCTTTCTACTATGTCACACTTCATAAGAGAGCAGGGGTAGCCCTGAGTGGAAGCATCTTTTAGTCAATGGGCAAAGATAAGTGCTATATATATTCAAGATATAATCTCTTTTCCCCCCTCTTGGAATTTGTAGGCGTCTGTGTCTCCCACTAAACTGGGAATGTCATCTGTAATGTTCATTTAATTGTCATAGTTTTAGACCTATTTGACATATGCATACTCCTGATATGCTGTGTACTTAAATCAGACAACAATGCCACCTTTTATAATGTGCATACAGATATTATTCTTTTGTGTTGTGATTCCCTCATTTGTCAGTGACATAATCCCTTGTGTAAATGAATTAGGGAAGAAGATCTCTTTTGGCTCACAGTTTGGAAGGTTCCAGTCTGTGGCAGGCTGGCTCTGTTGGGGGAACTGAGGTTCTGTAGAGTACCACGGTGGGGGGAACATGTGGAGAAGGAGGCTACCCACCACATGACAGCCGGAAAGCAGAAACGAAGAAGCATCCTGTTGCTATTGGACTTCCTCATTTATTTCCTTTTATTCCATTTCAACCCCAAGCCCATTGGGTGGTTCTACCAGCATGCAAGCTGAATCATTGTGCTTTTAGTGAATTCTCTGTCCAAAACTTGGTCATATCCGAAGATAGCAGGACTATGTCCACCATCTTAACCCTCCAACTTTCAATTACTGGTCTCTCAGATACGACTTAGACCTATCAAGCTGATAATCAAATTTAGCCATCACACTGTTTGGGTTTAGAGAAGGAAGGACAGAGGGAAGAAAAGAGGGAGTGAAAGGAGAGGGTGATTTTGCATCTAATTGTCTAACCATTCTTTAGGCAAAGAAAGACATTTTCTTCCTAAGGCCTATGAGGAGGCAGGGAAGAGGGCAGTATGAAGTAGCCCAAATGCACAGAACAAAGAGCCTGGCTAATGTATGAGCTGTGAGATGTGACGTGCGTGACTTAGGGAGATGATTAATACGTGACAGAGAGAAGTGGCGTAATTATACTGCCTGCAATTCCCAGGAGGCAGGGAGCTTGGGTGTGTTTGAGTCAGCCCTGAATGTTTAGGTCTAGTTACTGGGGAGGGGGGGGCGGATATTTTTCTCTGCCTATGTGACAGACACACTTTCAAAGTCGTTCTCGGTGCATTTCTCCACTGATGCTCACAAGGACTGTATAAGGTAAGCTGTGAAGTCCTTGCGCTGTTGAAAAGACCAGAAGCACAATGAGGTTGAGTCTGCGTGTTCCCCTCTCAATCTCACACCAAGACAAAAGCGAAGAGAAAGCCAGAGTCTAACTCCCCATCCCTGAAAGACAGCAAGCAGCGGGAAGCCTACTGTGAGCCGCGCTGAGAGTCCAGTCACATGGAGACAGCCTCATCTCCCATCAAGGTTTGTTCTGCTGCATGCACCAGCTCTCTTCAGGTTTTAAAGCTTCCACTTGTAGCTGCCCTTCAGTCACAGAGCCAGATAGAATCCCAGACCACACTGCTCAACCTCGTTCCATGCCCAAAAAGGACAGCACCAAGCCAGACACAAAGGGGGCAGATCAGATCTGCTAGAGAACGTGTCAAGGCTGAAGAGGATTCATACAGACACCATTTGTCTCTGGAGATCATTAGAAAACAGAGCAGGGGGGCACTGGTTACAGCTCTCTCTTTGTTCCAAATGTGACTGCTTAAATTTGAATTGAATGTGTTTGGGGATTTTCTACAAAGGGAGTCACTTGGAAGGCTGCCTGCTCTTGTTATCAGTCATGTTTTATTATTGAGAGGAGGAAGGCCCACAGGAGCCCCAGAGCCCCCACACATAGATTTCCAAAAGGAAAGAAAGAAAAGAAAATCACCAAAACACCAAAACAAAATAGTACTCAAGGATAAATTAAAGATTTAGTATAAAAGAAGATGGTTTCCAGACATTTTATTTCATACTTTTTAATGTTTGGGAATGAACCCAGAGCTTCAAGCATGCTTGCCAAATGCTCTACTAGGGGGTATACAACCCCTAATATTACTACAGAACTTATACCCTAAAGATTGAATGAGAGTGTCAATAAGTGTTATTAGTTCTACCCTTCATTAAATATCCACCACTGATTATTATATATTGCATCAGATCTGAGTGCTCAGGGTGGCAGAGCCATAGACAATACAGCATGGAATAGAAAAGAGACATTCCAGAAGAATTATTCCTCCTGGTGGCTTTTTAATAAGTACGCAGGTAAATTGTGCTATTACAGACATTGTTTTGTCAACTAGAAACCAAACTCTTACTTATAGACATCCAGGTAAGAGTTGGGGAAATACAGAAAAGAGGCTTATATCCATCGTTATGTTGGAGAGAGGAAGAAAAGTCAGGAAAGCTTTAAAGGGATGGAGGCCCACAGTGCTGGGAGGTGTCAGCCTTGTATGTATTTTCTACATGGTCTCCATTGCTCTTTCAGTACTGTGTTAGTCAGGGTGTTTAGACTGTATATACTACAAGGACATGTTATTGGACTAGCTTGCCTGCTAGGGCCTGGCTAGTCCAAATGGCCAACTACAGTGATAATTCAGTGACTGCCCAGCTCATGGGTCTGTCTCTCAGTAATCCCAGACTGACACAGAAGGCCTAGAAGATACCTGGAGAGCCACTGATCTTCTGTCCGTGTTAGAAGGTTGAAAAGCTTGGGTTTGATATCTAGGAAGGATGCAGCAGTAGCAGCAATAGGACGGATGCACTCACCAGCAAGAAGCAGAGGCAGGCAGGCAGGTAACACTGCTTTTCCTCAGACTTCATTGTATCTGGGCCACTGCCTGATGGTGCAGCATATTCTTGGGAAAGGTCTTCTCCTTTCAGTTATTCTTTTCTGGAAATGCTCTCAGAGATACATCCAAGGCCACATTTCCTCAATGGTTCTTGAGGCATTCCAACTGACAATCAAGATGAACTGTGACAAGTTACTGAGTTATCTGTGAGGATAACAGGTAATTCCCTCCAGTGCTTTCGTCTCTTACAAAAGCAATTACACTTCTTGGATATAACCAGGGTTTCTGGAAGTCAAGAAGCAACAATACTTAGTGAAATCCATTTGAAATACAGTAAGTGAGACATTAATACCATTTTGCTCTCTGTAACTCTGGAACGGGTGTCCAGTGGGTTACCTGGTTAGAATGAGGATCTGCAGCTGACTTGGACTGGTCCATGCCAGTATGAGGCAGTTCTCATCATTTCTTTATCAGGAAGTTTTTTGTTTTTTTTTTCTGAAGAAAACAGAAATTGGGCAGAACATAGCCTAAACCTAGCAATAGGACTTAACCCTTTTGGAATGTGATTTTAATAACCAATGGGTATTTATAATTAATGTGCAATAACTTATTATGCACATCTCTTTAAATTTAATAGACCCAGTTAAGGTAAGATCATTAAGCACCCAATTGAATGTTAAACACGTATATTTGGGGTTTAACGACTGTGCAGCAGATGCAGGATGGATTATGGAATTGTTAAAGGATATTAAGAAAGTTGTGACTATTGTGGAGGTATTTAATTAGGAATTTAAACAATCTACCCTTTGAAATCTGCCCCGAATTCTAAGTAGGTGGCGTCTGTTCCAGGAGTGTCATCGACAGCATCAAAGTTTAAGAGGATCCACACTGAAGGGGCCCTCAGTGCAACAGCCCCCTAATTAGCGTGAGAAACAACAACAGCACAACAAAGCCACTGAGTGTCTCCAATGACAGGTGTTGCAGACAGCGAGGCTGATGAAAGATTCTGCAATTAGAGACTGTGCATGAAGATTAATGGTGTATTATCTTAAATTAATGTAAGGTGGGCTCCCAGAGATGACTGTCTGCTTTGCAATCCTCTCTCTTTTCCTGCTTCCTCAAATTCATTTCCAGGCCTCTGGTCCTCTCTCTTGCCCTCTATAACTGACTTTCTGTTGGGAAGTTTTTCTACTCCTGTGCGTTTCTTTGTGACTCATCTGCTTCCGTCCTGCATTTCTTCTCCTCGTGTCTCCCTGCACTCCCAGTGCATCTCTCTCCGTCTCCTTCATCTCTGGTTCTCTCAGCAAATTGATCCCACTCTTAGTGTTGGTGTCATTTCCTGCACCTGACATCTCACTGAGTTGTTTCACTCTTCAGCAACAGGGAAGTCATCTTATGAGTAAATCCATTTGAAGATCAAGTATCACATTAATTTCTAATAGCTGAAATGTCCTTATTCATTCAAACACATTATTAAAACTTCACCTTATTTTAAGACTATCTCAATTCCTCATTTAATAAATAGTGATAGAGCAACTACCCAAGTGTGAAGCAGTATTCTACAATAGTTGTTATTCTACAATTATGCTTGTTACGCTGATTATTCTTCAGCATAATAAGATAGGCAAATCCTCTGTATCATTTCCATTCTAGTTAGAAGAAGAGAAGATTATTACAAAGGTAAGAGTGGAAAATAGCAATAGCTTCAGTGGAAGAAAACAAAGTGCTGAAGAGCGAAGACATGCCAGGGCAGGCACTCGGTACTGTGTCTGCTTCTGACAGTACTCTTACCCACAGTAACACCAGCCTTCTCTGACAGGGATGTGGTGGGAAGACTAGATGGGCCTGTCTTGAATTGAGTGAGAGAAACAGGAGATGAAATCAGAGAGGTGTGGGAAGAAGTCAAGAGACACAGGGACCAATTGGTAATTTAAACACTGGCCAACTGGTCAACCCCGAAATTTTGGGGCCATAGGAGAGACAAAAACAAATTATGCTTTCAGATCATCAGACTAGATGCTGTGGAATAGGCTTCTGCCATAGAGAAAGAGAGAGAATATAGAAACAGGAGAGTGGGATGGTGATGGCTTCTGACTGTTGAGCTCCAGAGAAAAAGGAATGGTTAGATACTGTGTGCTCTCTAAGACAGTGTTGGCACCACTTGCTCGACAGATTGCTTGACACTATGCTGCTGGTATTCAACAGTTAGAAGACTGGAGTGGCCAGCTACTAGGAATAAAAGGTTAGATGTAAAACTCATTCTGTGGATATTTTAAGTGGGCAAATGGATATGGAAATCTGAATTTTAGAGGAAACGTCCAGGATGAGGTTAGATATTTGGGCATTATTTACACAAGTGTGGGAAGCTTCACTCTGGGTCATTTTTGAGAGTGAGGAAAGGCAGAGAAGAGGGGAGGTGAGAGACCTGAGCTGTGAGCACTCAATGTTGTGGGCTGCCGGGTGGGGAGTAAACAGTTCTGGGCGGAGAGGAGGCATAGCTACATTGGAAGGAGAGTGGAGAGCAGAGAGCAGACGTGTTTCAAGTAGGAGGAAATGGTCAGTGTGTCAAGTGCTGTGGATGGGATGAGTGAGATCAGAACTGAGAAACGTTTCTTTCCATCAGCATCACTGGTGACCTTGTCAGGAGCTATTTCAGTTGAGTCCTTGGTTAAAGGACTGTTTGGCATATATTAAAGGGAGGCTAGAAAAGAACCGCAGAGAGTGGGAATATGGTGGGAATATGGTGAATCTCCCTGGGAGGATGTTGCTGGGAAGAGTTGAAGACATGGGGTAACAGCAGGAGAGAGATGTGGGGTCGAGGGGAAAATTAGTCTTTAACTTCAGTGAAAAATAACAAGATAATTTAAAAGATACTATGTCATGTTTATATGATGTGAGGAATGATCCAGAATAGAGGGCATTTCTGTAATTCAGAAGAGGTGAGTCACCATTAGAAAACTATCCCTAAGTAGACAATGGAGGCCCTCTGCTTATGAGGGATTTGAGATATGATCAGTTCATTAAGTAAGGAGGGAAAGCTGCATACATGGACACAGAAGAGGGTGGATTTGTTGGTAGAAGGAGATGGCCAAGCTTTTATACCTTTCATTTTACATACATACACACACACACACACATATCCACACACATACTGTGTTTTTATGTAATTAAATATGAAGGCAGACAAAAAGCTAAGAAAGAGAAAAGAATGAGTGAAGACAGAGCAGACAAAAATAGTGTCAGGGAGACTTCCAAGGACTGCTGAGCGACTTGAACAATCCATCTGGACTCAGCGATCATGAATTGTAATTAGAAACAAAGAGTGGGAAAGTGAGAGAGAGAGGAGAGAGAAAGCCTGAGACAGACAGACATACACACATGCGCTTGTGCGTGCGCGTGCACATACCTCCACACACATGCACACACACAAAGAGAGAAAGAGAGAACCATTATCTAGGTTTCAGATTTGCATATGATAAATATAATTAAAAGAGGGACGGTAGAGATGAGGTATTTGATGATGACATGATTAAAATAATGGATGTAGATTTCAATAGATATATGCTGGGGGTTGCTCTACATATTGACAGAATGATCAAATATATTATTATTATTATTATTATTATTATTATTATTATCATCATCATCAGAAAGAGTGATCGGTGCAATTAGAAGTTATAGTTTCCATTAGGGAATGTATGAGACAACTACAAGAGACAGCAGAGCTGGTGCGGGGCCCAACATCTTGGGTTTCTCTCTGGGTAGCATTGAGGCATAAGGTCATTGCTGTGATCTGGAACCAAGGGCACCCATTCCATCTGTGGCACTGGGTGAAGACTGAAGGAGGGGAGATTGCATTCAGAGTTGCTTCAAGAGAGCTAGTGTCTGCAGATGAGTCCTCTGCTAGGGTTAGAGGAAAAAGAGGAGACTATTTTGAAAAGTGTTTGAGAATGGAAATAAATATGGTGCTGGGGACTAAAGCACTATAGAGAACAAAGAAGGGGAACAGGAAGCACAATGGAAGGGCATGAGGGTCAAGTAGTGACCACCAGAAGTAATACAGAATTATTCCTCGAGACTTGTGACAAAACTGATAGGAGCAAGATTGTGACCTTGAGTTTCGGGCAGAGAAGGAAAGGAAGATGGTATCTTTCCAAGACCAGAGAGGACCCTGTGCTCTTGTCTGCTCCATGCCTGGAATCCCAAATATGACCCGTTTTGCTGGGAGTTACTGCTTTTGGCATTGTGAGTCCCTCATCTCTGGCCTCAAGGGGCTCTTCAGCACAGTGCTCAGACGAAGCCAATATGGATACTCTGGTGTCTGGGCAGTAAAAAGGTGACAACAACAGCTAAAGAGGAAGAAATATGGTGAGTGACCACAGCAGGCATGAGGGGGGACTGTAAGTGACACTGACAGCTTTGATGGGTGACAGGGGACAGTAGCCAATCTCTGTTTGGGAATTAGTCACCAAAACACACTATGAGCAAACCAGGAAACCAGGTCCAAGTTTGATTGTGCAAACACACACACACACACACACACACACACACACACACACACACACACTGCATTAGAGAGCAATCACTAGAAGAGAGCTCTGCATTCTGAGATATTCTGTAACCCGGGTATGTATAATGTGTGCTTCGCCTCTCATCGTGGAAGAGCATGTGCCACTGTGAGCTTGAACATTCCAAACCTCGAGCTCTTATCCATGGCAGGCAGGACAGCCTGTGATTGGTGCCTTCTTCCTTCCTTGTCCCAGATAAACAAAGCTAGGCTCTCAGGTGCAAATTCCCAAGTGCCCTTTAGCCCTGGTCAACCTGTCTCCACCACGCTGCCATGTTCATCCGTCTTCGGATTCTCCCACACTGCACTGCACTCACTCCCCAATCCAGACTGCTAAAACAGCAGCGCAGCCTGGCCACAGAGTCCCATTACCTTGCCAACAACACAGGGAACATGATTTTTCCTGATCAAATGAGATTCGGTTCCATGTCAGGGAACACCAACATCAGCAGCTTGTGTCATTTAATAAAACCTAAAGTTACAAGTGTCCTGAATAGTTCCCTTAGAAGCTATTTTAAGTGGACAGCCCTTCCCCAGGAGTGTAGAATAACAGAAGTTAATTTTAGCAAGCACTTTTTAACCTACATTTGGGGACAAAAATGCCAGGAAACCTATTATATAATTGAAGTAAAAAGAACCCCTCTGGGTGTGACAAAAAGTTGTCTGTCTCAAGTTACTGCAAATGGAAAAATGATATAGTGAGGAGCCTGGTATTTGAGAAGCCTGAAAGTGGGGAACTTTCTTTGCTGTGAAGGTAAATGAGGGCTCTGGATATTGAAGAACACCGGACACTGGGCTGGGAGGCTGCTGGAGGGCTCCTATTGGGGATGTCTGGCTCCTGGTGGATTCAACAGCACCCCTGGAATATCAAAGTGAAGAATGAATATCAATACCCTAATTTGTTCAGCTGTCAGAATCCCTAAGAGTCGCAGATCCACTTTCAGCCTAAATGCTTTGCAAGCTGGAGGGACCAGAAGGAGAGGAGGAAAATATTGCTAGCCATTCTTCACCCCACTCAGACATCAAACAGATGACCTCCATCGATGTCTGCCCTGTCCACTGTCCTGCACTGTCTCCCAGTGTGATCTGACTTCTTTGTCTCCACCTCCTTTTCAGTTTCTGTGGCATCTTTAGCTAAGCCTGTGACCTGCTAGTCTGCCCACTCAGAAGTGGATAAAGCTCTTGGTTCCTGAGGTCTCTCCAACAGTGTTTCTCATCTACAAATACTTTTGAAAAATTGTCTGTTTCCCAGAGTTGTTGAGTAAATGGAATACGGGAAAATAGTTTTCAAATCATGAAAAGATGTGAGTAGCTGGAGAGATGGCTCAGTGCTTGAGAGAGCTCATACAGAGTAACGGAGTTCACTTCCCAGCTCAGTTCACTGTAACTCTATCTCCAAGCTATCCAAACCCCTCTTCCAGCTTCCTTGGCTGATTACGTTCATGTGCACAGGCCCCCACACATCAAAAGAGCAAAGGAAATCATTTAAAAATTAAGAAGCTTTAAAATATAATTTATCTTCCTTTTGAACACAATCTGTTTCTTTGAGAAATTGAACCTACAGCCATGGTTCAAGGTGGGTCTAGTCATTGCTGGCATGGTGTTCCCCACTCTATTGCTGATAGCTAGGCTTCCTTGGAGGCATTGATTCTCTTCTTCAGCCTCTAGAGCCGTTAGCCAGGTTCCCATTCCTCTGCTACAGTCACCTCCATACTCTGTCCACCCACATCCGCCTGAATCGCCCTGCTGAGAGCCCCAACCCAGAGTGCTCTTGTTTATCTTCTGATCTCTTTTCTTGGAAATCTTCATGGCCTTTGAGGTAAGAACTGTGATTCTAGGTCTGTAGATGAAAACAATAAAACTGGAGACCTATAGAGTGTGTGGTATTTCTTATGGACTCTCTTCTCGCTGTATTTGGTGCTTTTGTCTGGAAATACCATTATTTAAACACAGGTTTGAGAAGGAATCAGATAGTATCCAAAAACTAGGAAAAGTGGACTCAAAGTTATTTCCTTCTCCCTCCCTCCCTCCCTCCCTTCCTCCCTCCCTCCCTCCTCCCTCCCTCCTTCTTCTTGCTTCAAACAGGCAAGAAAGACTTATGGAATCCAATGGGATGGTGTAATCATTCTGGCTTACCAATAAAGGGCATGTGATAGTGTTTCTAACATGAAGCAGGTGTAATGGTAACCTGAAGAGAGAGAGGAGAGAGAGGGAGGGAGGGAGGGAGAGAGAGAGAGAGAGAGAGAGAGAGAGAGAGAGAGAGAGAGAGAGAGGATGAGGATATGAGGGAATAGCACATAGGAAACTTTGTGTAAATTATTGTTTCTACCTACTGGGAACATTTTCTCATCTACGACACACTGTATTTAGTAACCACCCTTTGTTTTTTCTTGGTCTTGATAATCTCTCAGACACTACTTAGCTTCTGATGGCTTTGATGCTATGGGGGATGTGTCACTTAGGTATGTTGTAGATTATTCCTCCATTGGATTTTTTTCTCATGGTTTTTTTTTTTTTTTTCACGATTTAACAACTCCCTCATGATTTTCTGGGCTTTTGAGAGGAGAACAATCAGTATAAAACATTACTGTTTCCACCCCACCAAATGAAAGGTATATGCAATTGGTAGGTTATTTCATTATTTATTTTCATCCGGGATGCAGTTATTACTGGTCATGTTGGCCTTGGTCACCTAGATGAAAGGATGCTTACCAAAGTTTTCTATTGTGTTACAGTTGTATCATAGGGGCTAAGGCAATCCTGATCACTGGTGGTTTTCTCTTATCATCTCTATCTTCTGCAAAAGACACTTCTTTGATGAGAGGTGAGAGCTACACTTACCTTTGGGCATAAAAATAAGCTTTAGGATGCAGTTAAGGAACTATCCTGGTCTAGCAAAGTGATAGTATTAGGTTCTTCTCTATGAAATATAACCTCACTAACCTTGGATAGCAGCTAGGTTTATTTACAGTACTAGGGACAATCACCACTGTCCCCTCCCACCATTGAGCAAGCTTTGAGTCCAGTGAGAAACCTTATTGCCTAGGATATTAGTGCCACTCTTCCATCCTTAGGGGTGTTTTGCCATGTTGATTGTTGTTTCTGTCCATCAGCCACACAGCTGGGCAGAACTGTTGATTGCTTCCCTCCTTTGGTAGCTTACAGAGTCATTTCTGGTGCCTCAGGATGGAGGCTTTCAGGTCAGGTTCAGGTCCAAGTCCTGTGTCTGAGAATGTGGTATCTTCACACACTTAGGGAATTACCTTCTGAGAGGGAACCATGGAAAATAGTAATAGCCTCTATTATTTTGAGAGTCTCGTAGATTACATAAGCCTGACAAACAACTAGAAAAGAGTTATCTTATGTCGGATACTGGGGTTTTTGTTAGATAGTCTATGGTTCTGGTAGGAAGCATTGTCAGCTTGAGTGTATGTGTGTTTACGTATATACTTAAATGTCTTAAATGTAATTTTAGGCAAATATAAAATTCTTAAGGTGTAACATGAATGGAGCCTGCTTGTTGGGATTCTGTGGATACAATTATCCATGTTGGGTACCACTTGTAACATGAACGGGGCCTGCTTGTTGGGGTTTCTATTTCTCCTGGTACCCCATTAAGGGCTGTTAAAAACTATACAAAAATATTTGATGTTATGACTTACTCTAAGCAATGCTTACATTTTATTTTTCACATTTTAATAACTTTTAATCTTGTTCATTTTAGTTCAAAATTTGAACATTGTTCCTTAGGATTTCTCTTACCCATGGTTCATTTGAAAGTGTACTGTCTGGTTTTCACATATTTTTCAGTTACTTTAATAATGTTTCTGGTTTAATTTTTGTTTGCTCTTGAATATATCTTATATTATTTATAATCTTTTAAAGTTATTACTGTGTATTTTATGGTTCAGAATATGATCTCTCTTGGTGAACATTCCATGTGAGGTTAAACATAACGTATTCTGTAGTTGGATTGAGTTTTCTTCAAATGTCAATTAAATCAGATTGATTGATGGTGAGACTCAGGTCATTCACATCCCTGCTGCTTTTCAACCCTTTTGATTTATCAGTTACTGACAGGAGTATTGAAATCTTCAGCTACATTGGTGGAATTTTCTATGTCTCCTTTGGAATCTACCAGGGTTTACCTTGCATGTTCTGATACTCGGTAGTTAGGTACACATATGTTTAGGGTTGCGAGTCTTCTTGGAGAAATGACCTTTTTGTCATTAGACAATGAACTTTTTCTCTGAGCGTCTTCCTTACCTGAAGCCAACATTTTCTGAAATCAATAGTTTAGTAACTTCAGCTCTTTTCTATTTTATGCATTCACAGGAATATAATATACCTTGTATGTATTCATTTCTAAATGTAGAAATGAATATTTTCACACACACCCTTCTGAATGTATGTGTGTGTGTGTGTGTGAGAGAGAGAGACCATCAGCACACCTATGTCCAAAACTTTCTCTTCATCACCAACTGAAAGTGTATAATCATGAAACATTGCGTTTCTTCTTCCTCCCAGCCATCCATGGCCATTATTTTCTTTATGAATTAAAATATTCTAGTATCTCATATAAGTGAAATAATTTAATTACAAACTTCTCTGACTTGGTGTAATAACAAAGTTAATCCCTATTATGACCTATATATTTTAACTTCTTACTTTTTAGGGATAAACACTATTTTCCTGTGTGCTCACACCACAGTTTGTCCACTCACTGATACAAAAATGGACTCTTGGACCAACCCATCCTCTTCCTTCCATGGAGTCATGTTCTTGTTAAAAAATATGCAATAGAGCCGGGCAGTGGTGGTGCATGCCTTTAATCCCAGCACTCTGGAGGCAGAGGCAGGTGGATCTCTGTGAGTTCGAGACCAGCCTGGTCTACAAGAGCTAGTTTCAGGACAGGAACCAAAAAAAGCTATGTAGAATCCCTGTCTCGAAAAATCAAAAAAAAAATATGCAATGGGATATTACCTCTTTAAATTCACTTTGGCAATCTCAGTCCTATAATTGATGTATTTAAGTCATTAACATGTGAGTGATTATCACCATAATTGGGTGAATATTTACCATGATTATATCTCCTTCACACCCAATTCACTTGCACTTTCTGCCTAGTACAGTTAAAATGATATTTTTGTGTAATTTTATTTCTCAAAAACATATGAATTATATTTCTTAACAAAATTTGATTTTTGCTCAATATATGTGTTCTGTAAAATAATAATAAACCGCTGCTGCTCAGTGTCGTATCTTCCCATACTTTTTAGAAGATTTTTCTCTCACTCCATGTAATGTTGGCACAATCACACAGTTAAATATTACCATTATTGTTTCAAGTGGCCTTATATAAACTTATTTTGAGTTTTAAAAGTGCATTTATTTGCGTTCCTGAATCTTTCAGCTGCATATTATCAGCTTTGCGATGCACCACAGCTCTCAGTTTTTAGATGTTATTCACCATGGGTTAGTCCACAGCCCTTACAAAAAATGAAACCATGCAATTTCCAACTGTAAACAAAGATGATGGATCTGATAATTTGTTTGTCAATGGTCTTTTTTTTTTTTCCGGGAAACCAGACTAGCTGATTTTCTTCAACAGTCCAGAGTGACCACTTGCAGGTCGATGGTTAAGGTCTATTGATCCAATTTCTTCACTACAATTCTGACATTACATTGACTGAAATAAATGGACTGTGTCTAGATAGTTTAGTAGTTATGACAAGTGCATTAGATTGACCAGTCAGCAGCAAATGCTTTTCTAGGTATGTAGCTCGAGCTTAGAAATGGATGTGGAGCTAAAAATTCACCTTAAACTAATTCCAAACTCAGACTCTGCAACTAACTATAAAGTAGCCATTTAAAAGCATGGAGTGTGCTCCTAACCAGGTTCTTCTTCACAATCTCTTGCTAGATTAGTCAGTGTAGTACTGGAGAAAATTACACAATTTGGGGTTTGAGTTTGGTAACTGGGGAATACATACAGACTTGCGGCTATCTGCTAGAATAGTGATAACTGCTGTAAATGACAAATACTGAAATATGCAATTGGCCAAATGGGATAAAAAAAAGGATCATCGTTTGGTAAATTCTGGAACTGGTATATAACAGAGATTTTTGCAGCACCTAGATCCTGAGATAACTAAGTTGATGTGTTGGATGCTGGAGCAGAGAGAAGGTGAATGGTAATGAGGCATAAGCTTTGGAAAGAGGACAAAGTGGAGGGAGAGGAAGGGTTGTGTGAGGTCTCACCCTGAGGGAAAGCAAGCACTAAAACTATCTTGGCTTCCCTCTCCTTTGGCAACATGCAACTTCCGGTCTTCTTCTCCTGTCATAATACCACATTGGTTTTCATAGCACACTCCTTTCCTTGTCTCTTCTGGTTTGACATCCCATTTTGCTTTCATGAGTCCTTTCTCATTGAAGTTCTGTCCTAGGCCCTCTTCTCTATGTTGATAGACATCAAATTCTAGAGTCTCTGTTTCATTCTGTTAACCTATGTGTCTGTCAATTCTTTTTCTTTTTTTTTTTTTTTTTTGGTTTTTCGAGACAGGGTTTCTCTGTGGCTTTGGAGCCTGTCCTGTAACTAGCCCAGGCTGCTCTCGAACTCACAGAGATCCGCCTGCCTCTGCCTCCCGAGTGCTGGGATTAAAGGCGTCAATTCTTTCTCTTAACTACATCCCTTTCAGCAATGATACCGTGCACAGACCTAGAGCCTTACCCGTCCAGGCAAGAGCTCTACCACTAACCTACATCCCAAGTGCCATTCTTTAACTTTTCAACTTCAGCCAGGGTTTCACTAAGTTGCCTTGATGATGCCAAACTTACACTGTGGTCTAGAAAAACTTTTAAATTGTGATCCACCTGCCTCAACCGTCCTAGTAGTAGCTGGTGTCACAGATCTTTACCACCAAGCTTGGCTCCTACACCATCTCGCTGTAGCTTTATGCTAAACCATATGAATATCCCAATTTTGTCCTTCAGCCCTGGGTTGTCTGTGCTTTCACTTCTCTAATTAGCTACAAAATAGTTTGATTGGAATCACAGTAAATCTATATATAAATTTTGGGTAAGCTGGTTTTATGTGATTATTAAATCTTTTTTTTTACCATACATGTAAGATATGCATCTTTATTATTTTCATCAATTTTTATAGTTTTTCAGATTAAAATAGATCTGCATCTTTACATGTGCTTGACTTCTTTGTACTGGTTGTAATATATATGAGCTTTGTAGAATTTAGAATGGGTTTTCATTTCTGCTGGGTTCTGGTAGTAGTGGAAAGTGGAGGATGGAGGACTCGTCAATATTTCAGTCCACATAGATAGGACGTCATTCCTGAAAGAGGGAAACTTGTGAACCAAGTATTGTTTGGCTGAAGATTAAGTAGTTTCTTTACAATGTGAGGAAATCAGGGAAAAGATGCTCATGAAAGGCAAGTATATGCCGGACACTGCGAAGTCCCTATGTTGAAATTTAGTTCTCCAAGTACCAATATAAAAGAAAATGTCTCTAAGTAGTGAGTAGGTCCTGAACACTTTTCTTCTATAAATGAGGTTGATGAGAACTGTTTATCCTTTCTGCCTTGTGAGAGCATGGTCACAAGACCCAGTCTATGGAGAAGACATTGAGCCTTCACCAGAGCTTGAATCTCCTGTGGTCCTGACTCGGAACTTTCGAACTCACACAATCATGAGCAACTAAAGTTTTGCTGCTTGTGAATGACTCAGTCTAAGGCATCTAGTTAGAGTAATAAAAAGGGACCAGATTGCTCTCCTGTGATGGGGGTTAGAGTGGCTGCACCCTGAATGACCTTTCTAACTCTGTGGCTTTTTCCTCAATCCAGTTAGTCAATGCATTATTATGAGTCCCCATGTGATAAGTGTTAGTGAGAAAACCAAGACTGTTAAGGATTAAGTTTTAATTTTCTTTCCAAACATCGCTCCTTGTCTCAGAGTGTTCTTACCGTGAATAATGGCTCGTGGCTGTAAAGGAAATGGATCGGCCGATAGCCCTTGTTGAAACACAGCGCTTGAACTGGCCTGGGTCAAATGATGGCAGCTCATGGGGGGAAAGTTCAGATCATTAGTTCATGCTAATGAGAAACAGGTGACATTTTCCCCTTAGATTTTCAACGCTAGCCGTGCAAATTGCATGCATGAGATGATTTGGTTATTTTACAATCATCAAGTGTTTATTGGGCATTTAGTGTGGAACAGGAACTGTGTTAGTGTACCTAAGCAGGGGTCAGTTCCTTCCTTCCCAGTGTTTATTTTCTAGTGGGAGAGGCAGAGGACAAGTGGGCAGAATGAAGTCTGCAGCAGCAAGGCAAGCATCTGCTCCTGGTGAGGGTTGGATTTTCACCGTCATGTTAGCTGCCTGGGCCTGCATCACGAGGGGCACAGACTGGACAGTTCACTGCAGACATTTATTTATTAATGGTTCTGCACATAGAAGCCCAGAGGCAAGGGACTGGGGAGGCTGATTCTTGGGGACTTCTCTTCTTGCTTTATCGATGACCATTTTCTTGAAGTATCTTCACATGGTCTTTTGCTATATGTGAATCTATATCTTAATCTCACTTATAAGGACTCTGTTCCATTAGATTTGGGGCCTGTTTCTATAGCCATTTTTTATCTTAATAACTTCTTTTAGGATCCTGTCTCTAAATAACACCACATTCTAAGGAATTAGAGGGTCCAACTTTAACCTTTATGTTCGGAAGACATAATTCAGCCCACCTCATGCCTAATACCTTGCAAAATATTTCTCATGAAAATATCTGAAATATATATAAATGTACAAATTGCAGAGTCATGTTAAAAAATGGAAACAAATTCCAGATGAATTTACCATGAGTACTATATTTTGTCTAATATCAAATATTAAAATTTCATTTCAATTTATAACCAATGATTATTAAGACAATTATTATAAAACACTTAACCTTTTAGTAGGCATTGAAGCCCTGAGTACATTTTTCCCTTATAGCCTGTTGTTTCAACCCAGCCACTAAATTTTGTCAGAAACAATTGGGTAACAACTTAACTTCCATAAAACTTACAGTTAAATCAGTGTTTGACATACCCAGGAAATTTCAAATACTCTAAAACTCTTTCAATAACTGATTTAAATACCATTTGGAATGCAAGTCATTCTTCAGCACCTAAAATTAAGAACTTACTGATTTGGTAGCAATAGCCACATATCAAGTGTTCCATAGTTGTACGTGACTAGTGGCTATTGTAGTCAATTCAGGTTACTAAAACAAAATACTGTAGCATGGATAGTTTACAGACAGTGTGAACTTATTGCACATAGCTCTGGAAGCTGGACCATCTCAGATCAGGCACCAGCAGATTTGGTCTAGTAGGGAGACATCTCTGCTGCATAGGTGGTTCTTTCTTGATGCAGCTTTGTGTCAACAAGCATCAGGCAGAATCAATAAATCAATAACCATTTGGAGCCTAGATGATATCGTCACACAGTGGCCTCTGCTTATTTAATGCCATAGTCTTGAGGGTTCTCTTTTTAACACATTGTTTTGGGAGGACACGAGCGCTTGGATCATAGGCAGAGTTATTAGACTGGATGATGCAGATACAGGAGATACAGGGCAGTTCTCAGAGAAACTGCCCAGCTCTGAAAGCCTCAGGCCACCCCACCTGCCAACAGCTTTAAGTTTCTCTATCAATAACACATTCTATTGCAATGCCCCCATACCAGAAAACCCCACTTCATAAAAGACTTAGATTTTCAAAAATATTTATCACTCTTCAATTGCTTCTGACTTAAAGCATTTTACATCCTAATTAACTTCCCCAGCCCCTCCCAGGGGGATTATTAAAGACCACCTCAAGGGATTTCTAAGGCTGGGCTCAGAGCCAAGTCTTCCATGTGTTTGCCACCATGCCCACCCCTTTGGGTGCTAACGAGGATGGGCACAGCTGGGAATCTCACACCTCCTCAGCAAGAGGCCATCCCACTCCACATCCTAATCCCCCCATCCCATTATGTGAAGAATCTCAAGAAGGCTATTTCTGTCCCAGGTCGGGATACAACCGAGCACCCAAACTCTTGAGTGAGACACTGAGGTCCTTAGGTAAATGCTCCTGCGTACACATTTGCTTCCCAGCCTCTGTTGAAGTCCATAGGGAATAGTAGACTGCCATTCTAATATTTCTGCTTCCTACGTGGGTCCACCTTAAGGGAAAGGGTCATCAGAGGTCCCACACAGGTTGTGATGGTGTTGTTTCTTCTCCACGTTTTGGAGAAAGAAGATCACAGAGTAGACTTTTGTTTTATAATCTCTTTTCTGGCAGTTTCATTCACAATACACATAATATATTGTGATTAGACTCACTTGCCATTATCCTCTGTTTTCCCCATTTTCCCTCTGAACTTCTTATTCTGAAGTAATGCCCCAGTGGTTACATCACTGAAGTAAATGATACCACCTACTGCAGCCAACCACTATCTACAGTAACTAGCTGCCAGAAATGAGAGGGAAGGAGTCTCCCTCTCTCCCTCTCTCCTCTCTCTCTCTCTCTCTCTCTCTCTCTCTCTCTCTCTCTCTCTCTCTCTCT
>NW_004949173.1:1547199-1557292 GCF_000317375.1 Microtus ochrogaster | reverse complement strand
TCTCTCTCTCTGTCTCTGTCTCTCTGTCTCTCTCTCTCTCTGTCTCTCTCTCTCTCTCTGTCTCTCTCTCTCTCTCTCTGTGCGTGTGTGTGTGTTTCTCCTAGAGAACCGAGACCCTTAGCATTGCTAGGCATGCAGGTACTCCACTACTGATCTACACTTGGAGACCAGAGGTTTTGTTTTAATAAATGAGGTCCCTTCTTTCTTTGACAGGCATTTGACATTCCTTTGAATGGAGCTCCCAAATTTTCTTTCAAAGTCAAGGAAGCAAAACATGCAAAATTTGATCTTTCACTTTTCTGACCAATGAATCCAGCACCATCTTCCTAGTTTAGTGTGTATCATTGATGGAAGTGGTAAGGAGTTTATTTTCATGGTGCTTAAATTCCAAAACAAGAGACAGGTAACAAAGTAGATATGAAAAAACAATGACAAGTACTAGAGTCATAAGGCAGGCACAGTCACAGAGAGCACAAGGGTTTGGTTATTCATTTATTTCTAAGTATTTTCATAGTACCTGTTATCTCCTCCATCCTGTGGGAGGATAAAATGGTAAATTAAATGAGACTCTTGCTCAAGGATTGAGATTTTGCTCAGCACTGGTATTACATTGTATATAACATATATTTCAAGAATGTTTAGAGGTGCTGGAAAGTAGGTTCAGTCTCACAAACTGCTCTTTCAGAGGACCAGAGGTCAGTTTCTAGCACTCACATAGGGTGGCTGAAAATTGCCTTTGCAATTTCGTGTGCATAGTCTCAGTCTAGCATACAGATGTATACACAGACACACAGGCATGCACAATTTAACGGTGAGAATACATCTTAATAAGAAAAAGTATGTTTAGAAAGTCAACACTCTTGCCTTGGTTTTTAATTTCTGGTCTCCAAGAACACTTATCTGTTGTTATGCATACAGGACTGTTCAACAAAACTTCATATTTTAAAAAAATGAATGGCTGATTTAAAAACGGGACTGACAAAGGCATTGTTATGAACTTGAGGCAGTATCATCAACCAAATAATTTCTTGCTATAAATAGACAAAAAAATGGGTTAAAAGCTATGGAATCAGGTTTCTGTACCTCTTCCACTTCTTACTTACTGGGTGGTTTTGGACACGTCCTTAAATCTTGGGTTATCAACTTTTTCACCTGGGAAACGGGGCTTCTGATTGTTGCTAGGTGTGGTGGTTAGGGAGAGTGACTTTCAAAGAGCTTTGTAAACCCTGAAGCTCTACGCTATGTTTTGAGGTTATTATGCATGTTAATGGAACCCTTCATTGGTGTGGCTAATTGAATACTGACTCTGCTAAAGGAAATTAAAACTAAACAGTGTGTATTGGACAATCCAATGTAGAGACCCAGCATGGCAGGGGTTTGTATTAAAGCCAAACAAAGCCAGAGAAAGACCCTGACAGAGAGAAGCAGTTAGATTTCACTACTAATTAGGACCGTTCCTTCAGGAGGTGGAATCCTCCTTTCCTTTTAAAGATCAAATTACTCATGCACCCCTATAAAAAGCATGTCAAATCTGGAGTGTGAGCGGGTCCCAGTGCACTTTGCAGTGGGAAAGGCAGCAGTGAACAGTTAGCACACCGTTAATTCTCAATTAAGTACCAATTTGCACATTGCAGGGAAACGATTGCAAATCTTTTGTTTTTCCCCTTATATATGCCATTGGAATCTATGGAAGTAAAAAAAAAAAAAGAAAAGAAATCTAGTAGAGAAGGATAAATAAAGACAATTAGAGATGAAATCAGGTTCTGCCAAGTACTAGCAAGGATCTTCCACATCAGCCATGTGCTGAGGCCCTGCCTCACGGCCAGCAGTCTAATAACACACAGTGGTAGGGTCAGTATTCTTTACAATCCAGATTAGTAAGAGAAAACCCTTAGCTTTACCTAAGACTTTACAGCTGAGGAATTCTCAACCCTAAAGCAAGAGACTAGGCATTTTATCTGCCATGTCTAATCTTCAAGGTAACCCCTATTGCTACAAAGGCCTCAAGTGCAAGCCTATATTCCCAGCTACTTAGAGGGGGCTGAGGCAGGAGGATCACAAGTTCAAAGCTTGCCTAGGCAACAGAGTGAGTCTAAGGCTAGCCTGGGCAACTTAGTGAGACTCTGTCTCAAATGGTAAAGCAGGCTGGGAGTTCAGTGGCAGATTGTGTGCCTAGCATGGGCACTGCCCTAGGTTCAAGGCTCAGTACTGCAGCCCATCAATCAGCTGATCCATCAACCCTAAGACTTCGATTGCCGAATAACCCAGTTTTTTTTTTTTAACTGTCCAAAGTAAGAGGCTAATATTTTCTTTTGGGGCAAATGACCTAGAAGTAACAACATCTTAATTAATATTGCTGACAGGAGCCATGTTTAAAAGATGAATTTGATAGTTGCAACTTGCTTTTCAACTCAGTGGAATTCTTTTTCATGCTAAATATATTGAGCATGAAACGCCATCATAATTTTTCATTCCTATATAATTTATTGCACCTCTGCCTCTAGGTGTCGAACTGAAAGGTGGCAAAGAAATACAGGTCTGCTTCCCAACAGCTTGCAATTTAAATGGATGGAAAACACATAGTACATGATAAACTTGAGTCCCTGGCTGGCCGCTGCATCACTCAGGGATTGGGGGCCTGCAAGGCGTCCAGGAGCAAAAGCAGATGGCATGGATGGAGTTAGATGCAACCTAAAAAGAGCAGCGGGAGAAGTCAAGCGGAACCGCCAGATCACAGGCTTCTGTGCTTGCTTCCCTCCTCTCCTTCCGCACCTCACTGGCTTCCTCAAACAAGGAGGTTCGATTTCATTTTCTCAGCTCTGTGTGGAGACCTCCTGGCATCTGCTCTTATCATTGTCTACTGAACTCCTGCTACAGGACATTTGGAGTTAACTTCTCTTGCTGTTAGGATAAAATACCCTCCAAGAAGCAACTGATGGGAGGGATGGTTTGTTATAGCTTGGGGTTGGAGGGGATTGTTCCTTCCAGGTGGGGAAAACACAGCCGCAGTAAGGAAGGCATGGCAAGAAGAGGAAGCCAGGTGTTCATATTGCGTCCATCGGAAGCAGAGAGCAAATAAGAACTGAGACGGTCTATGAAATCTTAAGGTCACCCCCCCCCAGGGCCCCACTCCCAACAAATCTTCTCTTCTAAAATTTCCAGAACCTTCCCAAACAGCATCACCAGCTGGAAAGCAAGAGTTCAAACACACAAGCCTAAGGGGGACATTTCATAACCAAACTGCAATTTTTCTGTTTCTTGACATCTGCCAGCTTCAAGTATTGAATTGATCACACCCATCAACTCTTTCTCCTCCTCCATGAATTCCTGGATTTGACCCCACAGGAAGCAGGACACCACCAGAGGGGCTTTTATTTCCTGAAAGCACCAGTGTTCGCCCAGTGGGAAGCAGATCAAGACAGTCATGTTCCTCTGAAGTCACCTAGGGCCCCTTTGTATTTCCAGTGTGCAAAGAGGGGACAAGAAACATTTTCTTCTAGTTGCTCTGAAGTGAAGTTGCTCACCTCTCATAGCTCATGGGAAACCAGGGGGAGACTATCCTGATTACCTTGCGGTCCCAACCAGTTGAGTATTTTATACTCTGAGCACACCTCTCTTCCTCTTGGGACAGGTAACTGTTTATCACCTGCTACTAAAACCATTAATAGGAAAATGACTGTAATATAGCTGAGAAGAGAACAGACTTGAAAATTTATGCTCATCTGTTCCCTTTTGTTTTCCTAAAGCTACAGAACCTTGAGACATCCTGGGGAACATGCATACAAGATAAAGACACACATCAAATTACTCTGAAACTCCTGGATTATTGATTAAAATAAATTCGTCTATGTAAATCAATGGGTTCTAATCATAATGTTTATTTTAACATATTCCGACATATTCAATTAGGACCACCCATTAAAGAGGCACCATAAAAATATGGCCTGCCTTTGTGATTTGAAAGCCCCCGGGAAGCCCTTTGCTTAACATTCCATCTTGCAGGGTGTGCTATGGCCCAAAGATTCACCAATGTTAGTAAATGATTATGAATTAAGACTGTAGCATGCATTATCTCTTTGGATTTTGCCAATCACAAGAGGTGGATATTATCAGAATTACAAATTTTATAGATGGGAATAGTGATCATCAGAAATAGCAAATGACTGACTCAAAGTCAGTCAGACAGCAAATGCCATAGCCTGTATTGATAACTCATATCATACATCTCTCTTTCCTCTCTACCCTTTCTAACTAGGGGAAACCCCTCCTCAGGTATGGTACAAAGGACTGCTTTTTAGGACACCCTATGAAAAAGCACATACATTTTTGTTGCTCTTGTCCTGTCTTCTACCTTGAATGTTTATTTTCTTGCTACCCAAAGAGCATTACTAGATATGGAGACTCTGATTCTATTCTAGACTTAGTGGGAAAGTAAAAGAGGTCAAATAGAAATCAAATTTCACAAAGTCATGATGTTTTTGTGGGATGGTTTATGATTCCTCACATGAACTGCCAAGAGTCCTCTCATATTCTTCTTGAGGGGCAGGAAACCAAGGAACTGTGTGGCTTCTTGGGCGTATGGAGTCTTGGGCCTTGCCTTGAATTTCAGAGCTTTGTCTTCTGCCCCTTGCAGAAAGCTGAAGTACCTTCGATAGAAACAGAATGCCTTGCCCATTTCCCTGTGTTGGTCGAGGGCCATTTGGCCCAGGCTTTGGAGCAGCAGTGTAACATTAAGAAGAATTCAGATATCCTTGCATTTAACTCTCACAGAGGTTAATCATATCTGAGATAATAGAATAAAGAGAATGTTGGAGGACAGCAGGTTGAAGCCTCGGGATAAGAAATTTAGAATAAGTAGAATAAAAGCAAGACTTTTCCCATGATTTAAGATAAACCCAGGAATGGCTGTAAGGATGGCCTAGTAAAAAGGAAGTAGTTAACAGTCTGAAAAGCATTAGGAATGAATGTGAGTACCATTTAATTCATATCTCTCTCTCTCTCTCTCTCTCTCTCTCTCTCTCTCTCTCTCTCTCTCTCTTGTGTGGGCAGGACTGTGTGCCCACGTGTGTATATGTGAGAACCAGATGGAAATGTTGGATGTGGCTCCCTGTACCACTTTTATTTGTTTGTTTGTCTTGAGACAGGTCTCTCATTGAACCTGGAACTCGCTGAGTGATTAAACTGCTTGGTCGGTTAACCCTCAGGATCCTCCTTTCTTCTTTTATCAATGCCTATATCAGGGTTCTAGGCTTAGGCTGCCACAGCCTACCTAAGATTTCACATGGATACCCAAGATTAAAAATCAGTTCCTACATGGCCGTGTAGCAAGCACCATGGCCACTGAAGCCACTGAATCGCAATCCCAACACACTTTATCATCTCTAGAACCATGTCCTATTGTTAGTCCAAAAGGAAATCTGCTTACCATATATACATATGATAATGGCCAGACAAATCCTCCAATAGTATCAAAGATGCTCTGGGATGTTTATGGCAGGGACCACCTTGTGGATGGACTGCTCTTGTCTAGTTTTACTGAAGCTAAAGTGTTTACAAAATAAGCTAGATGGTACTAGAAGTGCAAATTCAGAGGCTTAAGTGATTGCTGTTTAGAAACACGTTATAGGTTTGGGCAGGGGTTAGAGCAATGGCTCCCTTCCTTCAGGACAATCGTGGGTAGGACCAGAGTACCAGTCTGGAATGTAGCTTCTACTGGGTACTGGGCAAGAAGTATAGACTCTGCCCTCTATAGGCAAAATGTGGCTGCAAAATGATGGGAGTACAGCACAAAGGTCCTTGCACCCACAGAACTCTAAAGAAACCAGGAAAGTTATGTACACAGGATTGTCTTTCCAATAAGAAAGCTGAAAAACCCATTCTTTCATCCAGAAAGCTGAGCATTGAAAGTGACTAATGGCCTGGTGATCTATGTTATCTGTTGGGCCAGGCCAACTAACACCAGAGGTGCTAGTAATCTAAATGACCCTGATAGGCAAAGGCTCCCCCAAACTCTCACAAACAGGACCAGAGGTGACTAACAGCCCAAAGGACCTTTGTGTTATCTGTATGACTGAGACCAGGACAGACCCTTAGGCCCTGGAATTAGTATAGGTAGCCAACTTCTAGAACCCACCTTCTTGGAAGAAATGATATGTACCCTGAGTTGAGTTGAGTGCCAACACTTCTTTGTGCACTGAGGATTGTATTACACTAGGAAACTTTTTCCAAATCCCACTGTGCTTAAATACATTGGGAATAAACTGCTTGTCATTAGATTCACACAAAACTGATCCAGGTTGACAAAGTCAATCTGAATCCGGGTTTTTAGTCTTATCTCTTTCTGGGGTTCATTTCCCTGTGTTACACCTTCAGAGACCCCTCCTCCCCCATACAAAGGAGAGGAGCATCAAAGACAAAGTATCCGCTTAACTTTGAGCTGGGAAAGTCTGAAGTTGTCAGAGCCAGGTGGAAACCCGAGGCTGGACTAAAGAGTCCAGATGCCAGGCTGCCTGGTTCATTACACTTCTGACCCAGTTCTGGCCACTGGAGGGCATCTCCTGCAGGCACCGGCAACTGCTCGCCACTGTACCCTCTCTAATCGTTCACCGCATTTATCCCGTCCTTTCCTTTTCTCCCAGGTTTCTTTGTCTTTGGGATGGCAGCCCTCCCCAGCCCAAAGTGGTTTTTTGCCCGCCCCCATCCGGAGTCCTCCCTCCCTCCCACACACATTTCCTGCTGTGACAGCAGTCCACATCACTCACTAGCCTGGTGCCACCTCATCTCTGCTCTCCGGGGTTGATAAATATGTAGTTCTAGCGGGAGAGAGACTGGGTGTAATCCCTGGATACTCCTCAGAGTGAGCATCAGCGCTCTTTGTAGACTCTGCCTAACTGAGAAGAGCTTGAGAAAAGAAGTTTTGTGGAAAATGAAAAGGGAGGGGAGGCTGGAGAGAAAACTGGGAGAAGTGAAATGTGGATGCATAGGGGGGGAGGGGGAAGGGGGCTCTAGTTTGTGAAAAGAGGCTCAAAGTCACCGGTCACCAGTGTTCATCATTTAAGGGAACTTTCAGGCTAGGACAACTTTTACACTAAATTCACTAATTAAGAAGTGGGCTTATCCTAATAATGATGTCTCTGTATGTGTATGAGGCATTCTACTTTGCCTTTCTGTCGCTATAACAAAACAGTCTGACCAAAAGTGACTTGAGGAGAAAGGAGTTTATTTGGTCCCCCAAAGGGAGTAGCACTCTGAGACCTGACCTTGTTGGAGGAAATGTGTCACTAACCCCAACCCCTAACTTTCACCATTAACCCTAACTCTAACCTAACACTAACCCTAACCCTGAGGAGAGGGCTTTGACATCTCTTTTCTTCAAGCTCCTCTAGTGTGTCAGTTGACTTCCTGTTGCCTGCAAGATGCAGGACTCTCAGCTGCTCTGGTCATGTCTGCTGCAAGCTGCCATGCCCCACCACCCCATAATGATATTAATGGACTGTAATGGAGCCTCCCCAATTAAATGTTTTCTTTATGAGTTGCCATGGTCATGGTGTCTCTTCACAGCAATAGAAATCCTGACGAAGATATACCTCCAGGTCAAAATTCATCATTGAGGGAAGGCAGGGCAGGAACTTACTACTATGGAGGAACTCCCCTCTCTTTCTCTCTGTCTCTGGCTTGCTCTCATTGGCTCATGTCAAGATAGCTTCTTTGTTCAGCCCAGGACAACAGCCCAAGGAAGGGTGCAGCCTAGACTGTGTTAGTGCCTCTTCCTTCACTTATCAACCAAAACAGTCCTTCGCAGAGGTGCCCACAGAGCAACCTGATAAACACAATTATTAACTATTCTCTTTTCAGTTCCCAAGATTGACAGTTGGCAATTAAAGCTAAGTACAGTTAGAGGAAACCCTGAAAGCTGATAGTGTAAAGATTTTTTTTTTTTTAATGAGGCTCTAAGCAGCCTAGATAGGATGCTAATTCTTATTTTAAAGAAATTCATAGGGCTACTTGGTTACAAGTAAGCTTTGTCCACTGCTTAGGAAGATAGCTCAGTCCATAAAATGTCAGTCACACAGCAGGAAGACTGCAGTTCCACTTCCCATAACCCACGTAATAAAAGCTGGCCACAGCAGTATGGCTTTGTAATCCCAGCACTGAGGTGAAGAGAAGAGAATCTCTGACATTTACTGAACAGCTAGCCTCACCAAATCTATGAGAGACCCTGTCTCAAAAATAAAGAGGAAATAAAAAACCCATTGCCATTGTTCTTGAGTTCTCAGTAGTCCTCATTGTCCTCTATGTTCAGCGAGTCCTGTTTTATCCCAGGTTTTTTCAGACCCAGGCCAGCTGGCCTTGGTGAGTTCCCGAATGAACATCCCCATTGTCTCAGAATGTGGGTGTACCCCTCACGGTCCTGAGTTCCTTGCTCGTGCTCTCTCTCCTTCTGCTCCTGATTTGGACCTTGAGATTTCTGTCTGGTGCTCCAATGTGGGTCTCTGTCTCTGTCTCCTTTCATCGCCTGATGAAGGTTAATATTCAGAAGGATGCCTATATGTTTTTCTTTGGTTTCACCTTCTTATTTAGCTTCTCTAGGATCACAAATTATAGGCTCAATGTCCTTTATTTATGGTTAGAAACCAAATATGAGTAAGTACATCCCATGTTCCTCTTTTTGGGTCTGGCTTACCTCACTCAGGATAGTGTTTTCTATTTCTGTCCACTTGTATGCAAAGTTTAAGAAGTCATTGTTTTTTACTGCTGAGTAGTACTCTAATATGTATATATTCCATACTTTCTTCATTCATTCTTCCATTGAAGGGCATCTCGGTTGTTTCTAGGTTCTGGCTATTACAAACAATGCTGCTACGAAAAACTGGCTTTGTGGGAGCCTAGGCAGTTTGGATGCTCACCTTACTAGACCTGGATGGAGGTGGGTGGTCCTTGGACTTCCCACAGGGCAGGGAACCCTGATTGCTCTTTGGGCTGACAAGGGAGGGGGACTTGATCGGGGGAGGGGGAGGGAAATGGGAGGCGGTGGTGGGGAGGAGGCAGAAATCTTTAATAAATAAAAATAAATAAAAAAAAGAGGAAAGTGTTTGAGGAAGATACAGAAGGTCAACTTCTGACCTCCACATGCACACACAGGTCTACATCCTTCCCCACACAGGACCATATCCTTATGTTCACACACACACACAAACACACACATGCATACACACTCGCACACACGCATGCACACACGTGTGTGCATGTATACACACACACATGCAGAGGCACACACACACACACACAGATGGGGCCAGAAATCAGGGACAAGACATCCTTACACCCAACTGCTGAAACATCTTACTAGTGTGTATTCAAGTATACCATGATCCAATCTTCCCTAAAATACACTAAGACACCCCAAAATATTGTTCAGTTTTGTGTAATTTTTCCTTTCTTTGGAGTTTATTTGATTTGGTTTCTTTTAGTTTTGCCTGAGGACTCAAGTGTTATAGTGAATCTTATTCAGCCTTTGAAGCCCATTGAGGAGGGAGGACTATGACTCAGAGACCCGAAATCATCGAGCTAAGAGGATTTTGAAGCATTGGCATTTATGAGTATCCAACCCAAGACCTTTATCCTTGTCTATAAATTCACCCCTTACCATCAGTACTAAGTCCTCCTGCCCCACTCTTTCCTATGGTACCCATAGAGTCACAGTAAGTTTCTCCAATGTTAGCTATGCCCACTTTGCCTTTTTTTTATTTATTTATTTATTTATTGAGGATTTCTGCCTCCTCCCCGCCGCAGCCTCCCATTTCCCTCCCCCTCCCCCATCAAATCCCTCTCCCTCACCAGCTTGAAGAGTAATCAGGGTTCCCTGACCTGGGAAGTCCAAGGACCGCCCACCTCCATCCAGGTTTAGTAAGTTGAGCATCCAAACTGCCTAGGCTCCCAGTATGTGCAGTAGGATCAAAAACCCATTGCCATTGTTCTTGAGTTCTCAGTAGTCCTCATTGTCTGCTATGTTCAGCAAGTCCGGTTTTATCCCATGCTTCTTCAGACCCAGGCCAGCTGGCCTTGGTGAGTTCCCGATAGAACATCCCCATTG
>NW_004949173.1:1545808-1547099 GCF_000317375.1 Microtus ochrogaster | reverse complement strand
TGGGTCTCTGTCTCTGTCTCCTTTCATCGCCTGATGAAGGTTAATATTCAGGAGGATGCCTATATGTTTGTCTTTGGATTCACCTTCTTTTTTTTTTTTTTAGCACTGATTGGTTAGTGGACATAGGGGTAATTAGTAACTTAATAGAAACCAACAAATCAGAGTATTCAAAAAAAATCAACGAATAAATAAAGCCTTTGAAAAGAGCATTTAAGGCTTACGACTTTGCTTGGCTGCTGGCTTCCCAGCAGCCTTCCCTCTTCAATACTCTAATGAAGAGCTGATCAAAGGACTTCTCACTTCTGCATCCTCGTACATGTTGGCACCTTTTCAGGCCTTCATTCCACTAAAGCTTTCATGCTGCGTGATTCTTATCATCCACGAGCTCTGTCTTTCTGTGGATGGACACTCAGCCATGTATCCCTGAGGCGCTGGAGTTTGTGGTCAGCAAGAAGAGGCAGTCACTAGTTATACACGTGGCTCAACAGACACATAGGTGTTTATTCTTCCAGGCTATTATAGGACCCCCGATGTCTTTACTCAGGAAGGGCTGCCAGCCATTAGTACACGTGGTTTTAGAGGGCACCATTACAATTCATTGGCAAAACGGAGGGGCCTTGCTGCTGTTTTCCTATGATTTGAGCTTTGGGATAATAGTACAGATAATTCCCAAGTCTGGGAGTTTTCCCATGGGAGACACTTGTTAGGAAACTCTGTGATCCAGTCTCTGGACTTCATACTGATTGTGTGTTTTATATAGAGAGCCTTTAAACTTTTTTTTTATAGGTTGCTAGTTTTTTTTTAATAAATTGAAAATCTAGACTCATTTCTTTGTATTATTAGTCTTTGCATTCTTCATATATATATAATATATATATAGGTGCAATGTTTTTTTTGTTTTTGTTTTTTTTTAAATTATTATTTTTTTTATTGAGAAAAGGAAAAAAAAAGTATCCGCCTCCTCCCAGCCTCCCATTTCCCTCCCTCTCCTCCCACCCTTCTCCCCCTTCCCCAAGCTCCTCTCCCCCTCCCTCTCCAGTCCATAGAGCAGACAGGGTTCCCTGCCCTGTGGAAAGTCCAAGGTCCGCTCTCCTCCGTCCATGTCTAGGAAGGTGAATAACCAAACTGGCTAGGCTCCCACAGAGCCAGAACATGAAGTAGGGTCAAAACCCCATGCCATTGTCCTTGGCTTCTCAGCAACCCTCATTGTCCGCCATATTCAGAGAGTCCGGGTTTATCCCCTGCTTTTTCAGTCACAATCCAGCTGGCCTTGGTGAGCTCCCAATAGATC
>NW_004949173.1:1504797-1544533 GCF_000317375.1 Microtus ochrogaster | reverse complement strand
TACCACTCTTGGGAATATACCCAAGAGATGCCCTATCATATGACAAAAGCATTTGTTCAACTATGTTCATAGCAGTATTATTTGTAATAGCCAGAACCTTTAAACTTTTATATAAATCTGAGATGGTGAATTCTATGAACCAATGCGGAGATAGTTAAATAGCGTTATTTGAAAATTTGTTTTGAAAATAGAGTACCTGTTATGTCGGATCATCTTATATTCTCCCCACTTTCCACTTTGAACATTCCTTGTTGATATTAGTTTGCATCGCTTCAGATTCAATTAAATGTGCGAAGTTGGTGTTGGGTACTGTCTGCATTAACAAGTATAATTATTTTTATAAAAAGGTTTGTTTTGCACGTTTGGTTAAATTATAAAGACAATTTTGTAGGTAGGACAGCAACCTTTAATATAAACCTGTGAGTGTAAAACATGGACAGAGTGGAGACAAATTCGAAAGTCTTATGTAGTAGAATTCTATTTTTTTTTTCATAGTAATTATGATGAGAATAATTTTACATGAAAAGTTTCGGAGTCATACAGAGTTCAGTTTGAATCTAGTCTTTATTGCTAGTATATTGGTTTTAACCAATTAATAGTCTCAGAATTCATTATCCTCATTACAAATTTGAGATAGTAACATTATATAAATAAAAAGGTAAAGGAAAATTTAAATCACATAGTGCTAAGATTATATTAGGCTCTAGAAACATATCTTAGCTTTCATTTGCCTTAAATTGTCAGATACAACACTCTGGAGTTCGAGGCCACCCTGGTCTATTAGAACTAATTCCAGGACATGCTCCAAAGCTACAGAGAAACCCTGTCTCAAAACAACAACAATAACAACAACAACAACAACAATAATAACAACAAAAAATAGTCAGATATGAGCTTATAAAATATTTATTGTGGTAGGTGCTCTTTCTTTCTCTGTTTCTTTCTTGATTTCTGAATGAATGAACATAGAATAAGAAGACCCCCAAGTGTCTAGATGCTCTTGGGGTAAAAGGACATGTGATACTTCCACCTAGGTCAGTACTTTTCTTCTACTAGTTTTGTGTTTGCAGCACTCTGCAAGCACCCCGGCCCCTCCTGGACTCCTCTCTACCAACCAGCTCCATCACTACATCACTATGGGAAGAAGCCAGAGCAAGACTGGTCCTTGAACTTCTATGTAGTAGGGAGGGATTGGTTTCAGAGATGGAGCTGTGCACTGGGTCACTTGTCCAGGAGTCTCAAATGCCCAGCCCAAACCCTGAGTAATTCACAGTACAGCAACCCCCAGGACACAGAGAGGCAGAGTACTGTGTCGGAATCTTTCTGGTAGATATACCACTCTTTATGTCAGTACCTTTTCTTCAGGATTGAAATGACAGAAACAGTCTCAGCCTCCATATTATTAACCTGGGTGGAATTCAGTCTCATGAGTAAAGATTCTGAAAGAAACAAGCATCTAGATGTATTAATACAACTAGAGATACTTCAAAAATTGCTCAAAACTGTATTTAGCATCCATTTGTATTTGTATTAGGTTTACTTTATTATGAAGAACTAGTATTCTGGGAACATTTTGTTCATAATTTCATACTTCTCAGGTATTGCCAGATCTCTTGCAGATGAGGAAACAAGTCTGTGTAATAAAGCAACATATTCAAAATTTTGTATTCAGGAAGTTGCAAAACAAGAAGCTGAACATGCGGTTGTGTGTTTTTCTAGTCTCCCCTCTTTCACTGCGATTGTTTACCAGTGGCTGCCATCAAATTTCAGAGGCAAACCTGAGCATAACACTTAGCATTTGGAGCAAGATTCAGATAAGGAGTTGTGGAGGAATGCCTCCACTTCCCCTGCCTATATTTGGGGGTTTGGATTTTACTGTCTTCTGGGTGGAGTCTAATCTTTCCCATGTGGCACATTCATAGGGATTTTGAACTCGTAACTCAATGATATTTGATAGATGATGCTCTTGGCCTCTATTATCCGTCAGTGTGGGTATGCCTCCGTTCAGCCTGTGGAGGGTTTGTGTCGAAATGAAGGGGTGTTGCAATGGGGCTGCTCCAGTAGGGTGCACCATCACAAAGCACTTTCCCTGGCAATCAGAGCATGTGGGTCCCGTATCCTGACTAAACTCTTCTCAAGGAGTCTCAGGTACACCCTTGCATTTTCCTAGTGGGCTCTATCCATCGCCAGAATCTAGTCTGATTCCTGCCTCTGAAGGTCTGGAATCTTATTTTCAGAGATCACTTAACAAAGCATTTCAGTGTAATCCCAAAGCCTTGCAAAGTGCTAAGCACAGATCATCGTTCAGACCGTCTGCATTTGCCCTAAAGAAAATGAAGATTCATGTTCTTTAGTCTCTTGTTTTTCCCCCATGAAACCCAAATATTGACAGGTGGGGAGCAGGTGGAGACAGGCTGCACTGTCATGGATATGCCTGAGTGGTGGGCGGGGGAGGAGTCAAGAGATGAGCAAGATACCAGCTCAGTCACTCCTTTCCTGTTGTTGCTGAATGACACTTGGATCTATCACTAAACATATAAAAATAGAAGTTCCATGTCAGCTATCTCCTTGTACAGGGTGCTGTGCTGCAGTGTTTAAATCTGGATGTCAGTATGCCACTATCGTTATTTATAGAGGAGGCTCATATTCAAATTTTGAGAGTGGCAGAGGAAGAGGGAGAACAAGAAGGACATGTTTTAAAGAAAAGGTGCTAGGCATCATTTTATTTTGCCTTGATTGAGAATTTCACTTCATCCTGTATGGATTAGTTCACACCCATATAGGTCTGTGTACCTATTTTAACTTGGTGTGTGTGTGTGTGTGTGTGTGTGTGTGTGTGTGTGTGTGTGCACATGCATGTAGGTACAGGAGCTCAAGGGCCACAGTGTATGTCAGAGGACAACCTGCAGGTGTCAGAGGACAACCTGCAGGTTTAGAACCTTGCGTTTGCATCCTGATTGAGACAGGACCTCTTCGTACGTGTGTGAGCCAGGCTTGATGGCTCATGAGCTTCAGGAGACTGTTTTGTCTCGGCTGCTCATCTTCTCATAGTTGTGTGCCAGGATTAGAAAATTGGGCCATCACCCCTGACTTGTAGAGAAGTTCTGAGTAGCCAAGCTCAAGTCATCAGGCTTGTGAAGCTAGTGCTCTTCCTTCCTGAGGGGTCTTTCATCCTAGAATGAATATTTCACAAGGCCTTTCCACACATGCTACAACATTAGTCACAATGCTCCAAGAGCAGAGTAGTATCTCTCTCCCTGCAGAATCTATGTGAGCTGAAGCCAACCCTAGCCTCATCACTCTAGTCAGTAGTGTTAAGTATTTTCTGGCCATCAAACCTCTCCGCCGATGCAAATAAACTCAATCAGACTAAATCAAACCGAATTAGAAGATACCCAGGTTTAATGGGTGCCAGCACTTCATGGCTATAGTTTAAGTTAAAATTTAGACTTACCTCATTTTAATCATTTGGAAACTATAAACTGGTTTAAAAGTCAAAGCACACAAAATACAACTAATTTATAGGCAGTTCTTGGGTAACATACATGTGGTCTGTGGTCATATTCTGCTCAAGTGATACAGTACCAAGGGCCATTTACAGAGGTGCCCAGTGGAATTGAATCTACAAGGTTTCTGTGGATCACAGGAGCTAATCAAGAAAGCTACCTTCAAACTTCTCTGAACTGTAGAATTACCCAGAAACTCTCCAACAGTAGTGATTCCTTTGTCCTTTTCTAGGAACTTTGATAAAAAGTGATTTAGAATGTAGCCAGCATGTTTAAAAGGTGATTCTAACGAGAGAGAAGTTTAGGATCCACTGAAGTAAGGTCTGCCTAATTGGATGGTAGCTATTTGCATACCCAACTGCTGTTCTCCATAATGTTCTCCCATTACAAATAGGTACTAAATGATCATAAACACAAAGGCAGGGCCCTCCTACTTCAAGGAGGTAAATCATGGCTGACTAGTGGTCTCGTATTTGGATTCCTTATATCAATCACAAAGAAAGAATGGCAAATATATAGCTGCTTATTTGTTTCTCGGCCACCCAGACCCAAATAATCACACAGAAACTATATTAAGTACAACACTGTTTGGCTCAGGCTTCTTATTAACTACCTCTTACATCTCAAATTAACCCATTTCTATTAATCTATGTATCACCACAAGGCCGTGGCCTACCAGGTTCCAGCTTTCCTGGTGTCTTTCTCCTACGGCAACTACATGGTGTCTCCTTGACTCTGCCTACTCTCTGTATTACTGTTCAGATTTCCTGCCTGGCTTTACTCTGCTGAGCCATTGGGCAAAATGGTTTTTATTAATCAACCAATAAAAACAACACATATACAAAGGGACATCCCACATTACAAATATAGATTAATTGGGGCCCGAATGAAGTTAAAGTGCTGTTCACATCTCCTATAGCATTCTAGATACCAACTATCTGTTGCCCCATAGGACATCTTTATGACGGTATGAATAATTATAAATCATGTTTGTTAGGCCCTCATACCATATCTAATCCATCATACTAAGCCAGTTACATTCTTCAATTCAACAGTCTTCCACAAATAGCCTATGAGGACCACACATGTGTGGGAGGGGCTTAAATTACTTGTGAAAGGCTGTAGTTGGCACACAGAAGCCTTGGCACAGGAGCTGAGTCTCTGCTTTCATAGAAAGCACAATACAGTTTGGGATCCACAGTGGAAAGAATCAGAAGTTTGGAGTCCAAGTCTCCCATTCACTCCCTGTGTGACCTAAGCTGAACAGTGTTCTGTTGAATTGGAAGCCCAAAGCCCTGCCAAATGCATCAGGTTATTCCAGACCTTCGACTCAGAGACTTAGGAAACACTTGAAGTCTATTATGTGATGGACCTTTCTTCGGGGTCTGGGAGTCCAAACAACATGGAGGCAAGGCAGTAGATGTTTCTCCCTGGGCATGACTAGGCCCTGCCAGAAGCAGCCACATTCCCATTCCAGACAGGCCTTGGGCTGTCTCTATGTCACTGATCCATGCTGGCCTCAGCCTGTGGAGAATTGTCACCAACAGCTCCCCAGCTGCCTCATGTTAATGCAATCAGCAAGAAGCCTGTACACCTGACGACAGTTCAGCCTCGGAGGTGACTGATTAAAGTTTAAAAGGTCGCATGCCATTGTAATACTGAAAAGAAACTTCATGATTCATCATTTCTGATGTAATCTCATCTGTTTAATAAAGCTGTATTTCACTCACAGCTCAGTTTTAATGGGCCAATCTAAGTAATAGCATCAGGGTTGGCTAATTTCACCCCTTTTCTTTGCAAGCTAGATGTGGTTTACATGGTGTATACTTGAAAACACACACACACAGTAGCTCTCCACAAAACAAAAATATCAACAACAACAATAACAACAATAAAAGCCACCCCAAAGGACTTAAGGAGTTGTATATTTACAGTATCTTTCAGCCTTCAGCTGACTGGGTACTATTTATGCCAAACTACTGAATTTGGCCTGAAATATCAGGCAAGAGCAGACCAGTAGCTAATGTACAAATAAACCACATCTCCTATAATTGTATGAAAGGAAATTTAGAACGGGGACAAATCCTGGTACTGGTACATCCCTGTATCAGATGGCAAGCATGCAGGGTGGGGCGTTCATATAAGAAAGCAGAACTTTTGGGCCCTGCTTATCTTAGATCAGTGATTCTTCCCCAGTGACAATTGTGAACCCTGGAGAACATTTGGCTATTTCTGAGGATGCGTTTGGCTGTCACAGCTAGAAGGGACAGAGCTGCCCTTTCATAAGCTTCCATTCATAATGCAGTGGGAAGAGGTTAGGAGTGCTCCTAGCATTTTACACTGCAGAGGGATTGTGCCAAGCAAATACTCACAGGCTCAGATGGTTCCAGGATCGCAGAGAAAGGTTTTAATACTCTTGTAGAAATGAAGGTAGATTTGATCTCACTCTCTTAGCTCTAATTCTCATCAGTACCACAGTTGGCTTCCTAACTGAATGTCTTGAAAGGGATCCTTCTCATCCATCAACACACACCTTGTGGGGGTGGGAAATGTGTCCTGAAAAGAGATAAAGGATTGGGAGTGGCCAGAGCCTAGACTCTGTCTCTAAAAATACTGAAAATAGAAAGTGTAAAAAGTTATTCAAATGATAACTTACATTTAATAGATAAAATTAAAGATCCAACAAAAGAAGGTGACCTGCTCGTCATGACAAGCTGCTGTCTCACAGTATTTATTTTTGCTATTTTCGTTCTGAATTAGAGAACAATAGGTTCCCACCCACTCATCAATCTACTTTCCAGCTGCAGCCGACAAATTAACATCATCCCCATCTTCTTCTGCTCTTCTCCCGCCTCCCTACATTGGCCCCATCAGATCTGCTTTTGATGTAAGGTGACCTAAACTACTCTGGCTGGTAATTTTTTTAAGCTTCTATTTCCAACAATTATAACAGTTGTCATGTTAGCAGAGGAGGCAGGAGAATTTTGGCTTGGTGGCTTCCTGTCTATGGTCTTAGAAATTTTGTGACCACAATGCTAGTCCTTGTTGCTGGTTGTCATGGCATAAACGTCATTTCCTAGGGACCTGTTAGGGACCCAAGATGGAGAATGCCTGGATGTACCAAGTTAAGGAACATGATATGGGTATCTTACTACTTGTGGACCTGGGATAATTTGAACTCTTGGTCTTCTTGTTTGCTTTTGTTTATTTTTTTTCCATTCATCTCTCTTGTTTCCTCATTTTTCTCATTCAGTAAAGAGCAAAGTAGCTTATCCTCACTAGGCCAAAAACCTGAAGGCATGTCTAGATGTTTAGCTCTTTTGCTGCTCTTTCCAACATCTGCACCAGTGATGCACCCTGTGAGATACATCTCCAGATAATTCTGTAATCCACCCATTTTTATCACAACCACGACTTGCATCTACCAGTCCCTAGACTACTATGCCTCTCAATTGAAATATTGTAGTGACATCGTAACTAACCTCCATTTTTCTATTTGGCTGCCTGGGACAACCAGAGTCTTTGAAAGAAAGTTCCCCATCTTAATGAAGATAAAACACTAGCCCTCTCCAGACCTGTAAGCTCCCATGGTCTTCGGCTGCTATTGGTCTACCTTGGTTCTCAGGCTCTTTCTTTATGCCCTTCATGTTCCTCCTTGTGCTCCCAAAATGTCAAGTATGCTCTCCCTTAGGATCCTTGCCGTTTTGTTCATCTGCCTACCCATCCAGTTCTTTTTGTGCAGTCCAGTTCTGTTTTTTAGAACCTCATTTGCCATCCACTGTAGCACAGCATGTCTGGTCCCTCCCCCTGATTACTGTATGTTGCATGTTTTGATTTCTTTACTTCGTAGTGCTGATCAGTTCCTGCATAAGTTGATATATGGGGGCTGGGGAGAAAGAGAGAAAAGGGAGCTCCATGAGGGTAGGATTCAGGCTTGCTCTGTTCCTTAGTATTTAACATAAAATAGGCACTTGATGCAAATAGTTTTTGCATGCATGGATGAATGCATACATTAATGAATGGTTGCCTTTTATTGTGTAACTGCAAACCTGCCATGCTCATCACAACTTTTCATCTTCATTGTTGGGATCAGGATGAGTGCCCCCCAATTTTCCATATGCCATCATAGCAACTTGAACTTCTGATTCAATATTTTGGCTGTTTAGTTAGTTTGAGTGTCTGAAATTGGAAGAGCTGTTTCAGTGGCCAGCTTTTTCCTTACTTATTTGTCTCTGGGGGTTGTCATTTGCTGTCACTATGTCCACATATCAACCTTTATTTAATTCCGTTTTCCTATCTACTTGACCTTCTATAAGATTTTATTATATATTTGAGCATTTTCCACATATTTGATGATTGTGACCTTAGTGTGGCCTGCTCAAGGTCAATGCTGATGTCATTTACTCACCACTAAAGTGTCACCTCCATGCCCAGACTCTTCTGACTGTCTTTTATCATCTCTCTTCCTTCAGTCTGGATGGAAACATTGAAGTCCTTTTGAATTGGCAAAGGCCGATGGAAAATAACTTTGCCACTTCCCTTTTGTGAGTGAACCTGTCTCAAGTGTTTTACAAACCCATAGAGATACAAGGTCCTTGCCTTCCTTTCCTCTGCTAATTTGAAACTCCTCTGTAAAAGGCTGGCCTATAGTTTTGGTCTTCAAATGCCCTTGCCACTTAATCTTCACGAAGCACTTATTGAGATGCCGAATGGCACTTAACCAGGGTTGTTTTTTCTCCTTCTCTACAGAAGGCAGAGAAAAGAGAACACATCACAGCAGCAAATGCAATGAGCTGTGACAAGCATAGACTATCTAGACAAGAGATGCAAAGGCCATGAAGGACAGGAATGAACTACGGCTTTTACCTCCTGTTATCTACCCTGGTTAAAGTCCAGTTTAGGGGCTAAATGGTGGTGGTGCAGGCCTTTAGTCCCAGCACTCGGCAGGCTTAGGAGGCTCTGATATTGATTGTAGAAGCAATAAAGAGAATAGCAATATTCAGGTTTAGTCAGCTCTCTTATTTTCAGGGCCCCAAGTATTATGTGTGTTGTAATTTTTTTTTCATTTCCTTGTTATTTTTGTATGTTGGTGTGTAATGCAAGAGATACATCCCTGGATCAGAATTAAAAAGACCTTCCTGGGACTTTCAGGTTTGCTGCCTATTGGAGTGGCTTTAGGTCAAGAGTCAACACATTTTCCCTTAGATTATGAGACAGAAAATATTTTAGGCTTTAATGTCACATGGTCTCTGCTGCAGCATCTCTACTAGCTCCATTAGGATGGAACAGCCAGGGATACTATGTAAATGAGTAAGTACTAGTATTTTCCAGTAAAACCTTAATTACCAAAAGAGGCAACAGGCTCGATTTGATTTGTGAGCCATAATTTGCTGACTTCTACATTAGGTAATTGAGTCAAATTCTTTGGGTCTTATTTTAGTTATCTGATTAGGCCATTGAGCTGGAAAGTGTTCGAGCTAGAGAATTCTTTTGCCTGTGTTCAAGGGCTCCTCTATCCAGGGTTGTTCTATTTGAGATTACAGAATAGTGTAGACCCCGTTGTTATCATCAAGGTGAGTATTTCTCATTTGGGCTCAAACCCCCAACCAGAGAACAACTATAACTCTTGAGCAAAGGCTGCCTTTGAAATTCAAACGTACAATACCAAGCTATTTTCATCACTGTAGCTCTATAGTAGAGTTTAAAGTCAGGGATGGTGATGCCTCCAGCAGTTCCTTTATTGTACAGGATTGTTTTGGCTATTCTGTTTTGTTTTTTTTTTTTATATATGAAGTTGGGTGCTGTCCTTTTGAGGTCTGTGAATAAGTGTCCTGGGAATTTGTTGGGCATTGCTTTGAATCTGTAGATTGTTTTTGGTAAGATTGCCATTTTTACTATGTTAATCCTATTTATCCAAAAGAATGGGAGATCGTTCCGTTTTTCTTTCTTCAAGGACTTAACACTCACACCACTAAAGACATTTGCTAAGCTATGTTCATAGCAGCATTATTCATAATAGCCAGACCCTGGAAACAACCTAGATGCTGCTCAACCAAAGAATGGATAAGGAAAATGTGGTACATTTTTACAATGGAATACTACTCAGTGGTAAAAAAAAAACAATGACATCTTGAAATTTGCAAGAAAATGGATGGAACTAGAAAAAGTCATCCCGAGTGAGGTAACGCAGACCCAGAAAGACAAATATAATAAGTACTCATTCATAAATAGAGGACAGACATAAATCAAAGGATAACCAGCCTACAGGCCACAACTCCAGGGAACCTAGGTAGCAATGAGGACCCTAAGAGAGACAAACATGGATCCACCTAGGAAGGGGAAAAAAGGCAAGATCTCCTGAGTAAACTGGGAGCATGGAGCGTGGGAGGGGAAGGAGGAGAATGGAAGGGAATGGGGAAACATATAGCACATGACTAGGCAAGCAATTAAAATGAGGATTTAATAAAAAAAAGAAAGAAATTCAAAGGTACAAATAAGTTACTCTCTAGGTGAATGCCAAAAGTTTGTGAACCAAATGCTATTATAAGTAAAAGAGCAGATGACCTGGGAAACTGGAGTAAAGAGTTGATGCCAGAGGTCTTGTACCCTTTTCCCAGCTAAACATTGCATCTTCATTTGATCTCATCCCTATTCCCTTTGAGTTCTGTCACTTCCAATTGTGTCATTATCTGGGAAGGAAGTCTCTCCACGCTCAAACAGGAAGTCCTTTGGGGACTCCACTAAAAGTTGAATTATGAACACAGAGCTGTCACTCAAGATTTTCCCTTTGTGGAAAATGTGGGCAAGGAGGCTTTCTCACCTGTCATTCATTTAGGACACAAACATTTTTGAAAACCCAGACTGCATAATGAATTCACACCTCCGACTTTTACATGCCTTTTATTCTCATTTAATACAGTTTTAGTCAGGGGGTCACCAGGGTTAACAGTTCCACTGTAAACTTCAAGGAAATGCACTTGCTAGTCAGAGCACCCTTTTCAGCATTGGGGGCTTTGAGTTAGCCTAACAAGTAGCAAAGAAATTTGTTCCTCATGAGGAAAGTGATGAAGTCATCTGAAGCATACCTGCAGGTCCTCAAAGACTTAGGTAGACAAGGAAGCTCCCACTGGAGCTTCACTTGAACTTTAACTCATCCTCCTTATAGCCATGGACCCTCATTTAATCCCCTGCCCGTGAAGCACTTGTTATTTTCCCACTTTACAGGTTAGGAAGCTAAGCCTTGCCCATTATCTAAGTTATAGAGAGTGCAAGTTTTAAATCCCCAAATATGTAAGTCTCACATTCTTAAACATTTGTTATATGCCACGGTGTCTAAAATGATTCTAATCAGAGATAATTCCATTTTCTGAAGCCCAAGCTTATCAACTAAGTTGCCTCATCCACTGTAAGAGTGGGAAAAATCTTAGTTGCAGAAAATAGCATTGTAGGCCAGGCGGTGTGGTGGCGCACGCCTTTAATCCCAGCACTTGGGAGGCAGAGGCAGGCGGATCTCTGTGAGTTCGAGACCAGCCTGGTCAACAAGAGCTAGTTCCAGGACAGGCTCCACAACCACAGAGAAACCCTGTCTCAAAAAAGAAAAAAAAAAGAAAGAAAAGAAAAGAAAATAGCATTGTAAGAACTAGAGGTAGTAACTCTAATGTCTGAGAGAGCAGTATCCTAGAGGTAACCCATTGTCTTATTTAAACATTTGAAATTCTAAATTTCAATGCCATTGAAAGTTGTAGATTTAATTAAGTTAGCAACCTTCAGTTTGTTACCTAACAAAGGTTGTTTTCTTTCTAGGCTTTATCTACCTCGATGGGAAAGTATTAGGACCAGATTCATACCTTGTGTGTCAGGGAGCTTGTGCACATACTCTCAAATCCTTGTCATTTCTAGATGACAATAGTGGGTGTTATTCTTCAGGAGTCAGCCACCTTATTTTTAGAGACAAGTCTCTCTTTTGGCTGGTGCTTGCGAAGTAGGCGAGGATAGCTGGACAATGAGCCCCGGCCTTTGCATGTCTCTGCTTCCCTAACGTTGAGAAGAGCACATTGTCACACCCAGATTTTGGGTTGTGAGCCTAGCCTTTAACGACTGAGCCATCTCTCCAACCCAACACCCAGATTTTTTAATGTGGGTTCAGGGGATTCTAACTCATGCTTGAAGATAAACCCTTTGCCCACGAAGTTATCTCCCCAGGTCTCAGATCTTTGAATTCCAAGTCTCAGCATTCTACTGAACATAGATAGCAGACTTTGTCTTAAGAGATATTGAGAAGCTTGTTGGGAAAGCAAAGAAACCATGCTTTTATATTGCAAGTTTTCAAAGTCAGAAGCAGAAGGAGCCAGGAACAGAAGCACAGGGTTTGGCCAAGGCTGAGGGTACTTCCTTATGCGGGTTGATCTTCAGCTCGTGCTATAGACTCTGTCTCTCGAATTCCCACCTACTTACTCTTAGCTCTGTAAAATTTAAGATTGCACGTATTAGGGACTAAAATCGCTGACCAACAAGTGATATGCTTGTTTACACAGTGTTTTACTTTTCGAAAACTGTAGCCCTAGATCTGGATGTATTCTTCAGTTTCCATGCTCCCCTCTGTGGCCTGGTCACTTCTGAGTTCTCTGTCATAGGCCCGAAATGCTAGCAATTCCCTCCCCGCCTTTGTAGCCTCCAAGGACCAGTTTCACCATTCTTATGGTTTACGGTTCACTAAATTATCTGGTTACTGATCGGAAAGGTTGGCGGGCAAAATTCTAAAAGCAAGCTATCTGGAAGTCAGTCTAGAATTTGGTCTCTTGTCTAAACAAGAAAAATCGTCTCATTAGAAACCAGGAAGAAAAGTTGTCTTCAGTATAGCCTCTCTCCTAGCTATAGCAGATTCCAAATGCAGGCTAGGAAAGGAAGGCAATGTTCCCAGTGGAGCTGAAGTCGGAATAATGAGAAAAGGAATGGAGTTACCCATGCTGGAAGTTGGCCAAGACCTAGGGCTACCACCTGTGCAGGCTGGAGTCACATGAATGAGGAACTAATTGTAGTTTCCCTCTTTCTGGAAAGCTCCTTGCAGATGTAGCCGATGGCTTTTCTCGGAGCTGTATCACTTGGCCCAACTCATCAGAGAAGCGTTTTCATGAGTCATGTCTGCTAACTCTAATTTGGTGGGTGTTTTTAATTTTCATTAGCCTTCTGTCAGGGGTCCTAAGTCTGCTTAAAGGACTACAGCAGTGTTTCTCAACCTGCATATTACGGCAAACCCCTGTCTCCAAGAATATTTACATTACGATTCAAAACTAACAAAATTAAATTACAAAGCAGTAACAAAAATAATTTAATGGTTGGGGGTCACCACAGTATGGAACTGTATTAAAGGGTCATAGCATTAGGAAGGTTGAGAACCACTGGTATAAAGTACCTTCTAGGGCTAGAGAGATGGCTCAGCGGTTAAGAGCATTGCCTGCTCTTCCAAAGGTCCTGAGTTCAATTCCTAGCAACCACATGGTGGCTGACAACCATCTGTAATGAGGTCTGGTGTCCTCTTCAGGCCTGCACACAGACAGAATATTGTATACATAATAAATAAATAAATATTAAAAAAAACACTCCGTAAAAAAAAAAATAAAGTACCTTCTAAATTCTTGGCCTGGAAGGACTTGTGGATATGCCCTACCTCACTTTCTATTTCTGAGTAGCCTGTAGCCGTGTGATCTCATTCACAACTCATGACCCATGTTGTCCAGGCTGGGAGAGGGACATCCACCTGCCCGCCATGCCAAGATGACTCATAGGAACATAGAAGACTTTCAACACCAGAGCTTGAGCCTCACTTCCAAACTCCTGCCTTAATTAAATGTAGTTATATCAGTTGTCTGCAAGGTTAGCATTATCTGTTCAAAGCCAAGCACAATGGGAATAACTTGAACCAACAGGGTTGCATTGGTAATTGTGTACAGTAAACATACCCAGGCCACCATGGCGTCTACTATGGCCTCCTTTCTTTCTTAGCATCTCCACAATGGTGAATCATACCCGTAAGAACTCAATCACTGATGCCAAAATCATGGAGGCAATCACCCCTTTCTGGTCACCCCTGGGGCCATGCACTGTGATGGCAAGCTCTGGGGAGCCATTCTGCTTCTTTTTCAGACTGTCACCATCTTACCCTTGGTGAGGGTACTCCTCTGATCAGGTAACTGCTGTGGTGTTTTCTCCACAGGCCCGCATGGTTTCCAGGTTATATTGCAATGCCTTCTTAGTGCATTCCTATCCTTTCTGATAGAATAGCTTCCTCCATATTTCCCTGAAACTGTATGTTCCAGGATTGCCTCCACAGACAATACGGACACTTTTACTGTTTTTATTCTGTTTTTTTTTCCTCTTGTCTACCTCCCCTTCCAGTATAGGAGCAAACTGAAAGCACAGATCCCAACTTATTTCTCATTTTATCCTTTTTGTCTGATTTGTGCCTGGCAATGGTAGGTATTCAGACCATGCTTGGTTAATAGGTGGATATTTAAAATATTTAAAATACCCTACTATCACTCAGACACCTTGGAGATTTGATGGGCAGACGGACTAGCTGTGAATTTCATAGCCTGGCACTGACATCCAAGCAGATAACCGAAACAGGTTAACAAGTATGCAATCAGAAACATGGCAGCTGTTCTCTTAGGAACATGGGTAAGAATTGTTCCCCCCTCCTCATTAAATTCATGTAATGTTTTTGTGAAGAGCAATAGGTCTCACTAGGATATTACTCTACATACATGTTATTACATTGTTCTCATCCCCTGCCCCCCACGTATAAACATTAACCCCTCCTCTGTTTTCATGTTGCGTATATTCCACTCTCTCTCTGTTCCCCCTCCTCCACTGAGACCCTCCTTAACATGTAAGTAGATATAGAAACAAATATCTGTAAAATTAACCCAGATTCTGCACATGAGAGAAAAGATGATGCTTTCTTTCCATGTCTGACTTGTTTCACTTAATGGTCCCAGGTCCAGCCATTTCCTTTAAATGCCCAGATTCCACACAGCTCCCCAGCTGACTTTCTCTTTCTACCTCTGTCCCCAAGTGAGACCCAGAGGGTGACCCTCTTCTTCACCATGCCCCACCCAGCTCTCATATTTAGCTCCAACAAATTCTGAGGAATCATTTTTCTGGAATGCCAGCCTCCACTCTGTTGAAAGCTGCTAATTCTAAGTATTAACACTCTTGGTCAGAAATAGCTCAGAACCTTATGGGGAAATCAGACAAGCAAACTGTTTGGCCACAGCGATGGGGAGGATATTAATATTTTTCTCTGTAGTAGTTCTCTTCCTCAATGTCCTGTCTTTCTCCTCCCCACCTCCAATACCAAAATAAATGTTTTTTGAGCATCTACAGCAAGAGATTTGAAACTCAATCAAAACCTGAGCAGGTCTGCCCGACAGGAATAAGCCACCACATACATGTCTTCGGCAGCAAAGGGGGCAACTTATTATGCTATTTATGCCCATAAAGACAAAGTCTCTCTTTACTGAGAGACCTGGAATTGTTAATTGTTGGTAAGGCGGGGCCAGGTTTGCTGCCCTGACAGGGGAAGGCAGGGAAAGGGTTAATTCTCTTTCCCTCTCTCCTCTTCTCTTCCCTGGGTGAGCTTTGGGGCGAGGGGAAAACTCTGTTAAGCCTCCAGATTTCTGTGCATTATGTCCAGGTGGCATGACGTGTGAACAGACGAAAAGATTAAAATCACCGAGGAAATCGCTCTGTCTGAGTACAGATCACGACGCCTCGCGGTGACCCAGCGACCCAAGTCCTATCTGTCAACTTGTCCTTCCAGCGACTTCTCACCCCATGCTCCGCGGCTGCTACTCTAGGGGGTTAAAAAAAAAAAGTCAGGAATTAGAAGGAGGGGGAAGGAGGGCGAGAGGAAGCAAGGATAAAATACTGCCTTATTACTAAGGACTCTGCGAAGCGGGTCAAACGCAGGGCGCGGGACCCTTTTAACAAACCAAATACTTTTTCCAGACCCTCATTCTCATTCCCTAAGGTTTCTGCTGTCTTGATTGCAACTCCCAGGTCCCTCAGGAAATCCCAGCCCTGCCACACACACACACACACACACACACACACACACACACACACACACACACACACACCGCCCACGTTCTGTCCCCACAAACAACAGGTAATTCTCAGATAGCCCAGCCAGGAGAAAGGCTCTCCTAGATGCCAATAAAAACCTCCCCAGATCTGCATCGATCTTGGGCATCACAAAGGAAGTCTGTCCCACTTGATCTGCAAGAGTTAGGTTGCTTCTGGGGTTGGAGGTGCCATAGGGAGAGAAGACAAAGGTGAAAACAGAACCTATGGAGTCCTTTTTAACCAAGTTCACCACTACTTATTAGGGGCTTGCAATAAACTTATTAGTGGCTACTTATTAGGGGCGTGCAATAAACCTGGGTTGGCAGGGAAGCCAGCTGGAGACTGGAGACTTGCCCATCGGCAAAGCAGCCCCTGCTCATTACTCATACGCACTAGATTGAACCATATTTCAAATATAAACAGCAGCCAGATATTCTCCATCCCCTATGGTTCAGGTTCACTCTGCATATAAACAGCACCTAACTTTAATAAGTTGCCTAAATGTCATTTTTTCTGTTAAACAAATGCTTTGGATTCCCTGTTTTGCCTGTGCCTATGTAGTGAATTATTACAGAAAGAAGGAGCCACTTAGCACATCGTGCAACACATCTCCAAGATTTTGACATGTGAAATTAAAAAACAGCATATCATTTAAAGTGGGCATTGCATAAAAAGGCGAATATGAGTCGTTAAACCTTAAAGACGTCCGTGAGTCGTTAAACCTTAGACCTGGTGAAGCTTACACAGTATCTGTCTTCCCTTTTCCTTGATCCCGGTTTTGTTGCAGGGATCCATCCAGGATGTCTCATTGCACTCAGTCACCACGCCTCTTCAGTTTCCTTGGAAACAGGTTTGATGACCCTGGGAATGTTCGAGAAAATATCGGTAGGCATTTGTTTTCTAACAGTCAGTACCACTGAATATTTTTCAAAATTTAACTTAGGGCTCTTTTCTTTTAAAGGAAATATTTTTTATGACTGCATAATATTCTATCAATGGTTGTGCTGCTTAGTTTTTCTCGTAAAGAAAACAAAATTCTCACTATGCTTCTTTGACAGTGACTACAATTTCACCTAAAAGAATAGCGTTTGCTGGGAAACAGGCACAAAATGAATGCAACCCAGTGGCGATTATCTTGACATCCATTTTTTTCTTCATTACTTTGGTGAAGTGTGTGAATACAGGTATCCCGGCACACACGAAAGGGCATCATTCTGGTGCATAGTATCCTAATCCTGACCCTAAGGCCTGTGTACCAGCACTGCATGCCTTCCCTGTGTAAGATCTCACGACAGGAAGTCAGGGCTTCCCAGGCAGAGCACCAGAGGTAACTTCGGAACAGCTTATGGATTCTCTGCTGCTGTGGGGTTTGCATACCCTTTAGTCTGTAGAAAGAAGCTACATATTTGTTTTTCTCGAGTTATCTTTGGAACTTGGGTTAACTCCATTGTAGATAAACTGGCTCTTTTTCATATTGAAAACTTGGAAATAATGTTTCACAAAGTTCCCAACCCCTCAGGCTTAAAGCACCACCACCCTCGAAGGGCTTCATCTCTGGGGAGCCCTCTGGTTTGGTCCTTTTCAACTCACATCATGCAGTCTATTTTGCTCTGTTATTTCTCCATTCTCCACTCTGCTGCCTGTGCCCTGACCCCACCATCTCTCCTACTTATATGGTCTCGTGGGTTTCTAACCAGTTCCTCATTTTCATCTTAAGCTTAAGCTCCTGCTTTCTTCCAGTCCACACCTTCATGAGGATGTATACTATCTCTATATCTGCCTATGCTGTGAACACACACACACACACACACACACACACACACTTGCACACATGCACGCTGATACACTAGCTGGTTTATCTTCTACCTTGTCTACGCTGACTTCTGTAGTTCAGATCCTTAATTTCCTATCAGCGTGGACTTGAGTGAGAAATCTAATCTCTCTTGACCTCTTCCCCCTCCCTTCTCTTTGAGGCATCATTTGTGTATCTGGTCTTCCTACATCTCCTTCCTAGATTCTTGGAATTATGCACATGTACCACAATGTCAGGTTCGTGTGAGGCAGGGAACGGAACTTAAGGCTTCTTGAACTCTGCACAAGCACTTTATCAACTGAGTTCCATCCCCCGGCCATTGTCTTAATTTTCTCCAATATAAAATGAAACCACATACTTGGCTACAGATGTTTTCTCAAGTACTAAATGTGCAGAATCTCAGAATGCTGATTTGTCTGGCACAGTCTTAACCAATGGCAGTTATTACTGCTACAGTCACTGTCAGATTCAGGACTCTAAGGCTTCAAGCTCAAAGACGCTCGACTCCCTAGATTTCATCTCTGTTCTTTCAGGACTTTTCGTGCTTCCCGTTTCCTCCTTGCTCACTGTCTGCTCTCCTTATGCCACCCTCCCTGACTGCCCATCCAGTTTCTGAGAAGCGGCTTGATGTCTTCCTTTCCGGACTCATCATGGATAAATCTCTGGGTCTTAGCTCTCCTTGCAGATGAATAATATGGTCCAGACTTTAGAGAATCCAGGCTCAAGGTTTGTTAGCATCATATCTACATAGCTTAAAATTGGTCAAGGTAGAGAAGTTTGGTATTGATGATAATTTACATGCTTCTTCTCCCAGTTTGACATAACCCATAAAATGGCACTAGACCTCAGAGTAGCTTTTAACTACTCTGGAGTCTTGCTTCCATTCTGTTTCTCCCTCAAGGGCTTTGTCTTTGTTTGTAGCAGAAGGAACTGCGCCAGTTCCCTCCTCTACCTAAGGTGTGTGGCACCATTTTCCTCCAGGCCTCCCCTCTTTGTTCTCCAGTTAGGGTGGCATACAGTAGGGAGTTTACTGATAAATGATAAACAGTTCATTGGTTCTTTTCCCTACTTCTCGGCTGTGAGTAAGGGGTTTAACTCCTTACTAAGTGTCTCCTTCCTCGGGGAGCTGAGAGGACACTGCAGAGCCAGCTCCTGCCGGGAATATGCCCTAATTCTATTAGACTACTTCCCCTCCCTGTGGCTTTGAAATTTATAAGCCTCTCATTCCCCTAACAGATTGGGCTCTGGGTCATTCCCAGACCACTTCACACCCTGCTGGGGCTGATTGGCTCAAAAGATTGCTACACAGACCAGGTCTTTGTTCCTCCAAGTAAGCTGGGGTGCTGGCCTCCGATCAGATAACAAGGCAATCTGTCCCTTGTCACCCCCCTCCCTACACTGGTCATCAAGCTCCCTCCCAGGGCCCAGTGATTGTATTAATTACCACCTCTCCTGAGAAGGGGGTTCCTGCCAGAATATCCCTGTGCAAAAGAAGGGCTTTTCCCCTAACCCCCCTAGGAAGAACCCTTCCTGATGACATCACAGGAAACAGGAGCAGCTGAGTGTGATTCCCTTACAGCCCATCAGAGGATGAAGTCACAGCCCTCATGCTGGGGAGGGTCTACCTAATCTAATAGCTTCTGAAAGTTTTGTTAATCTATTCTCATCACAAGTAACTTCTTCAACAATGCATCCAGTGTATTTCTATGTGGGCCATTTGTGGTGTGTGTGTGTGTGTGTGTGTACGTGTGTGACAGTACATGAGATCTGAGCAAAGAATCCCAAAGAATGAACTTACTTTTCTGTCTTTTGTCAAGGTTGTTTATCTTTCAATCATGTACTTTATTATGGAAGTTTCCCTCAGTCTCTCTGAATCCTATTTTTTCTCCTCATGTTTATGATGGAGATGCTGTCAATTCAAAGCACTTGGATTGTTGGAAGTGTAATGGTAGATTGGCACTTATCATCTTATACAGACATTTAAGCCTTTATGAGGATCATTTTCCGTCCATCACAGATCCTTACTCTTCAGAGGCCCAGTGTGACACCTTTGTCACAGAGAAGCTAACAAGGTAAACATGAACATTGCTCCAAAAGGACTTTGGCGTGTGTTTTGTTCCTGCCATTTCTTTTTGAAACAGGATCCTATCCTGTAGTTCAGTCGAGGCTAGAATGCACATGCAGCCTAGGTTATTCTCAAATTTTGACAATCAGTCTTTCTGCCTCTGCCTCGTAAGTGCTGGGATTACCCATAGGAAACACCAGACCCAGTTCTGGTCTTTTAATTATTCTAAAAATTGTTTTCTCATACATTACACCCTAACTCCAGTTTCCCCTCCACTCCTTCCAGTGCCCCCCTTCCCCCAGATTCATTCCTCCTTTGTTGTCTCGCTCCAAAAAATAAAACAAACAAACAAAACCAAACAGCAGACCTCCCAGGGATATCAGCTGAACAATCAGACTAGACACAAGCCCTCATATCAAGGCTGGGCAAGGCCACCTAGTAGGAGGAAAAGTGTCCCAAGGCAAGGCAAACGAGTCAGAGACACCCCCTTAGAAGTCCCCCAAGCATACCAAGCCACACAACCACAACATCTGTGCTGACCACCGAGCTCACACCCATGCAGGCTCTTTGATTGTCTTTTCCCTCTCTTTGAGCCCCTGTGAGCCGTGCTTAGGTATTCAAAAACCACGGGACTCACAGCTATACCCATGGTCTAGGACAAAGCTAAGTATAAGAGCAATGATTAATCAAATAACTGTTTCACCCTTATTTCCTGAGTCAGCAATCATTCTTGGTGCCTTCTGTTCTAAATGCCCGGATGCCTCATCCCTTTCTGCTCCCCACAGTGAAGACCTCCAGAGTCCTGTGTCCCCTCAAATTTTTCCTAACTTTCTGCACCTCAAGGTGCATGATTTGTAGGCATCAACACAAAAGACCTGATCATTAGTGAAAAGGGACAAAATACGCCACAGAAAAGGGTTAATGCGTAGTAGTCGGGAAGTTATGTTATTCTTTAAATGCAAAAGAACAAATTACTAAAGTCTTTCCACCAAAGGGTAATGAGCGATCTTTACTTTCACTAGATTAGCTCATTTAATTCTCATAAAAGTCTATGAGAAGCTTCCAGGTCCATGGGATAATGGCAGCAGCCTAAATTAGAATCTCCACACATCTAAAAAAAATATGCCCATGAACAAGGCTAGCACATAAAATCACTCTAATCTTGCCTTGCGACAACAACATAAAGACAAGGAACTTCACAAACTTTAATTTCCCAGTAATTGGGAAAATAAGAAACTAGAAATACGTGTTGACAGAGTTGGGACCTGAAACTTACTGTAGATGAAAATGGGGAGAGCAAGGCAGGAGAGAGTCAGAGACATCGGAGCAGTTGTGGCAGAAGACTCAAGCTAAGAGGGAAAGAAGCTAAGCCCTTATTGCCAGGCATCAGTCTGAAATACCAACTGGAATATGAGTAGAAAACTTCCCAGCAAACAAAAGGAGTCTAAACAAGCAAAAGGAACATATATAAATCAAAATGTAAGAGTGTGAGAAAAAGGAGAGAGAAAGAGAAGGGAAGTGAAAGAGAGAAAGGGAGAGAGAGACACAGAGAGAGAATATAGAGAATATGACAAGGTATGAACCACCATAACAAAAATATATAATACATACAGTATATAATTGATAGATTTGAAATAAATCGTATCAGTCATATTACTGACCACAACTGTGCTTAACTTGCATGTTTAAAGACAATTATTGTTCAAACTGGCTCAGCAAACAAAGCCAACCCTGTGCACACAAGACACATAAGATCTGGGTGAGTGTAGAAAGCCTGAGCACAAAGAACAAAATGTGCCAAATGTCCCCCAATGAAACAAAACTGGAGCTCGAGATCTTTGTGTGGTCAGTAAGGACTCAAGTGATAACACAGAAAGGAAGCTTTTATGATGGCAAAGAGCCAACTCCAAGCTAAGATAAGATAAAGCTTCCTGAATATCTGCCAGAAACTATGGCAAATGCGGGTGTGGGCATTCTCTCTCTCTCTCTCTCTCTCTCTCTCTCTCTCTCTCTCTCTCTCTCTCTTTCTGTAAACAGGAGGCTCAGCTTGAGAGAGATGTCTTGAGCAAGGGCAAGTATGAACAAGGAGGACATGAAAGAAGATTTACTCACAGCTGGTTAATGCCACTTCAACTTCTTTCCTAAATCTTTTCTAATGCACAGTGGACATTTATGAACAATTCTGAAGTCACCACATATTAGATCATGATAGAAAAGTCGACTAAATCATAAAAGGTAATTTAAATTAAATAAAAGGTAATAATTTAAACACTCATTATTTTTTCAAAAATTTAGATTCAAATGAAAACACAAAAATCAGAATCAAGCCTTATAAACCTGATAGTTGTATGGATTAGAATCTGTATTGTATTTAATGCACAATTAAAGCAGTGGCCAGAACAAACTGTGTAGCACCAAATACACGTGCCAATAAGAATGAAAGGCAGTAGCTGAATTTAACAGCTAACTACAGGACATGGGAGACAGAACTATGCTGCCAACAAAGAACACGAAGCAGAGTACTAAGAACAAAGGTAAAAACTAATAAAGTAGGAAGTCAAGAACGAGCCATATCAGCATGTAAATATTTGTTTAAACAATAGACAAAATAGATAAGCACTAGTTAATCTGATGAAGAGCAAGTTAAGATGATTTATCATGCAGGAGTGAGAGAAGAAAACACAGATAGATGGGCTGATGGAAAAGGAAACAATTATGGCAGCGGAGGAGGTTTAACTGATGCAAAATTAAATGATTTTCTAAGAAGACATTCATTTGCCAAAATAATTCCATTTTTTTTTAAAAAAGGCCTAACTGTTACTACAGAGGAGTTGGAAAAAGTGATTAGTTGTGTCTTAACAGATACAATAGAGCCACAGCTCTACCAAGGCAAACAGATCCAAATGACTTCATAGAGCAGTTACAGAAATCATCTCAAACCAAGCCATCCACTCTCACAAGAGCATAAAGAAAGTAAACTTCCAACCCTCCGCAAAAAGAAAATAACGTTAATAACAAATCTTGAGGTTAAACGTTTTCTCTTCTTTAATCTATAGGCAACTTACACCTTAAAATGCTGATAAAATTGTCTAAAATAAACACAAGCAACAAACAATATCATTCAAAAATAAATATAGGGGAAAAAGTTCATGCAAGAAATACAGACAGATTAAAATTAAGAATTAATCTTAACTCAAAATGGATCAGAGACATAACTGTATAATCTATATTAGAATATAAAGTTATCCCCAGGCTACATTATATCAAACAAGAAGCTTTTGCAATGGAAAAGAAATAAGCAAAAAACAAAGAGGCATCCTGGAGAGTGGGCAGAAAAATTTGCAAAATTCTGTTATGCTAAGGGACTATTACCTCGAACTTACAAGAAACATAAAAAAATCTTAACAGTAAAATAAAAAAATAGTCCAATCAAAAAGTTTAGTAATGAACTGCGTAGACACTTCTTAAAAGAAGGTATACAAATGGACAATGGGTACCACAACATTTTCAACATCCCCATCATCAGGGAAGCATAGAGCAAAACTACAAGGATAGATCATTCCATGCTGGTGAGACTGGTTATTGCCAAACAGATGAACAATGACCAATTCTACCACACTGTTGATGGAGAATTGATATAGGGAGATTTCTGACAGAGACAAATATAGTTGAGCTACTACATGACAGGGATGGTCTATAACCAGGGATGTGCTGAAAGGAAATCAAGTCCGTCTAAAAGGAAGGCTTCACCCTCATCTTTAGTGCTATCCTGGTCACAGAGGTGAAGACATGAAATCAGTGGGGACGTCCAACGACAGGTGGCTAGGTGAACATACAAAAGGAGTATCGTGGAACTGAAGGACATTATGTTAATTTAAATACGAAGGCTCAGGAGGACAATGACACATGATTTTCCTCACTTGCAATAGTTGAAAAGGTTGGTGTCCTAAAAAGAGAAAGTAGGATAGTGGCATCTAGAAGCTACCGGGGGGGGGGGGGGAGGAGAAAGAATAGAGTGACTGAAAAAATGTTTCCAAGATACAATTAGAGGGAATAAGTTCTAGTGATGTATAATAGAGTAGCTGTGGTTTACAATAATTTAATATTCATTTATGAAGAGTAGAGGAGAAGAGGGTAAAGGTTCACAAGCGAAGTTAATAAATTTTCCAGGAGAGGAAATGTTAGCCTCGCCAGTTTGATTGTTGCACAGTGCGTGCATGGCTTAGATTATTACACTGTGTAACACATGCATAGATACAGACAGTGTACGTCAAAAGTTCTGAAAAGCACAGGAGGTCACAGGAAAGTTTAGGGCAGAGATGCAGGGTCAGTGTTAGGAAGTCCATTAGCATATTTCACCATATTAATAGATCTGTAGAGTAAAGTCTGATGGGCATTTTCATTCTGCAAAATTTAACTCGTATTTCCAATAAAACGTGTAATCAATTAATATTTTCTTAGCATGATAGAAAAAGATGTTTAATGCAGAAGCCAATATCTGTTCAATGCAAAATAAATTCGGAATTTATTCTCTCTAAAGCCTGTCACCAGGCAAGGAGGCTTACTTCTCTGTCACTAACTACAGAACTGGAGAATTTGGGCCACAAATCCTCACAGTGGTGCTAAAAACTAGAAAAGATGAGTTAGAATCTTCTCCTTGAAGATGAAATGATATGACTTCACACATGAGAGCTTGTAGAAATACACTATGAATCATAAAAATATTTAGTAAAGTCATGCAATATTAAATTAATCTTTAAGAATCAACAGTGTTCACATGGATTAACAGAATGAAGAACAAAATGTATGACTATCTCAATTGTAGGTGCATAAAAAGGATTTGACATGCCAATAATTAACCAGCAAATCAGAAACAGAAGGAAATGTCTCACAGTTGTAATAAAGGTCGTCTCTGAAAAGCCCACATCTAACACCACACTTGGTAACGCCGAACTGAACACTTCGCTGTTACAGTCAGGAACAAGGCAAGGACATCCCTCTCTCACTGCTCTGCTCTGCATCGTACTCAATGTTCTCATCAGAGCGATTAGGAAAACAAAACAAAACAAAAAACTTCCAAACCATCAGAAAGGAAGAGGTAAAATTTTCTCTCGTCAGAGAAATATAAATCAAAACCACAATGGCTTATCACCTTACATTCTTTAGGATGTGCACTGGAAGGGTTAGTGTTAATTGTTAACATGACAGATTCTTTAGACCAATCTTGGAGATGGGCTTCACAACATGCCTGCAAAGGATTATCTTGATTGCATTAACTGAGATGGGACATCCTGTGTGCTGTGGGTGGCACCTCTCCATGCCTAGGGCCTTGGACTGTGTAAGTGGTGAAAGGGGCTGAACAGCAATAAGCATTCGTTGGTTTCTGCTTCCCAGATTCAATGTGATCGTTTGCTTCAAGCTTCCATTGCCTTGGCTTCTTTCTTAGAATGGACTGTACCCCTAAAACCCATCTCTTTCCTAAGTAGATTTTGTCATAGTAGTTAGTATTTTATCCCAGGAACAGGAGAAGAAACACACACACACACACACACACACACACACACACACACACACACACACACACACAGCGGGGGGGGGGAGATGATCTAGGTCTGGGTGCTAGTCCTGCTTGGTGTTGAGGCATACTCTGCTACACAGCACATGAATGGACTGAGCAGTGGAGAAAGAAAATGTAGGAACAGATCCCTAAAATTTGGTAAATGGTAATAGTATTTCCAAAGAATTGGGGAGAAATCACTTCTTAATAGAGTTTTGAGATCCCAATAGCTACTCAATGAAAAATAAAACAGAAAAACTTAGATTGTTCACCGTTATGGATAGAATCGGTCTTCAAATGAAAAGATGTTTTACAGAACAGGAACAAAACCCTTTATTAACCCGAAATGGCAGAAGTCTTCTTATCACTAGGAGTTCAGTGCAAGCCCGGAAGTGGAGACTTTTCAAGGCACCCACCGGATCAGACCTAAACATTAGTTTGGGAATGGCATTCCTTCTCAGGACGCCTCAATCCTGCAAAGGATGCTGACTCCAGGTCTGGGTCAGAGGAGAAGCAGAGCGGGTTTTTTTTTTTTTTTTTTTTTTGGTGGGAGTGGGACAAGCAGACCGTGAAAGCTTGATCCTAAAATACAGCTGTCTCCTTAGAGCTGCCCCTCCTCACCACCTGGGACAAATTTCGGAAAATCTGTACACAAAGCTGATGACTTCAGCTGGTTCTAAGTGACTGTAGAGTAACAAAGGAGCAACACTGAAGGAGTGCACAGTGGTTGTCCCCATGCTACGTGGTCCCCCGGAAGCTATGGACATTGGCTTAAAGGGTATATAGGTTCTTGTTCCTTCCTCGAACCCTGAAGTGATTCCCTTGTGTTCAGAAAGCAAATTCTCACTGTGTCTGCTGCTACCTCTTAGACCATCATCTTAATTCTCAGCATCCTTCCCTCCTCATGTGTCCTCGCTCGGGGCCTTCTAAAGAACCTGACTTCTCTCCTCCTGGAAAAGCCCTCCTTTTCCTTGGCATTTCTGCCCTCATTCATTTCCTCAGTGACATTTAGAACAATCTTCAGTTACCTTGTGACTTTCCTCCTTGTTCGTTTGTTACCAGTCTCTCTTGGGAGACTCTAATTTGCGCAACAGCAAGAGTCCCCTTCTCTGCCAAGCTCTGAGTTCAGGGACTGGCAGAGGTGTAGGGTCGGGTTTTTGGTTGCCAGCGGATAAAGGAATAATTCATGAGTAAGTGCTAAGCACAAGCCTCTTTCCTCTGACTCCCCAGTCCAGTTTCTCCCCATCATGAGTCCGGTTTTCCTTCTCCCAGTTTAGTTGCTCTAACAGACCACAATGGACACGTGGGGAAGCCCACATGCCTACACAGTCACACCTTCTCCGGAGTTATCATGAAGCCCTCGTGCATCATACTGCTTTTCCTTTTGGAGGGTACACACTGGAGAGTCCCTAGGAACCTCGTGAAATCGTCTACTCGCAGATAAGGAAACTGAGGGTCGCTCAGAAGACTGTATAAATTGTCCAAAGCCACATAGGTCATTAGTCTTCTACCCGAAATTGCTACACATATTTAAAAATTGTTTGATTTAGTGATGCCATGGTTAAATCCAGATTCGAAGCTCAAATGGATTTAGAATCACCATGGAAACAAATCTCTGAGCATGCTTGTGAGGAACTATTTAGAGTAGGATGATTAAGATGTGAAGGCCCTCCGTAATTCTGGGTGGCAAGAGTTCATGGGCTGGAGACTCAGACTGAAGAAAAGGAAGAGAGGAGCTGAATGCAGGCATTCATTGCTCTCTCTTCAGGACTGAAGATGAATTGGGACGCTCCCACCCTGCAGCTGTGTTTTTCCCACTATGCTGGGCTGTATCCCACAGGACTGTGAACAAACTCTTCTTTCCATAAGTTGATTTTATCAGGGGCTTTGTTAAACCACCAGGACAAGAAACTAACAAGTCTTTTCCATACATTTCTTTCTGGAAACTGGTAGTGGAGCTCTCCCAAGATTACAGCTGTGACCAAGAGGAAACGGCGTAAGTACAGAATGAAGTCTTAGTGATAACTTAAACTCATTCCATGTCCCCAGGAGGGAGAGTTTCACTGAACTCCCAGCATTCCTGGGCATTTTAGCAGAGTTTCTAAAATCAGAAGTGTATCCTCCAAGTGATACTGTTCTCAGATGGTACTGTGTCTCAGGAGGGTAGATGCCAAGATGTTTCTAGTATATTCATTTACGGAATCCACCATTCCCTCAGAACCACGTTACCAATTGCAGGGATGGGAAAGTTACACCGGGAATTCCATGAGGATTGTTCCTGTATTTCCCATGTTTGTTCAAATGATAAATGTAAAACGATCATCTATTTTTAAGCCAGTTGAGACTATTGACTCAAAAGGACAGGAAAGCCCTGTCAGGACAATTCTGTTTTATGAAAAAGTAGGGGTGGGAGCTTTGACTTTTCTTTAAATAAATGAGTTTAAGGTTTTTTTTTTGTTGTTGTTGTTGCTTAATAATGATGCAGTTTTTTGGAACTGAATGGCCTTGTCACCCTTGTAAATGAAACCCACGGTCAAGATAAAGGCACAAAATATAATTACGGGAAGTCCCTATGGCAGAGAAATTCACTGAACTGAACTATGTAAAAGACTATCAAAATACACCCCAGTATGTATGTTTTCCCCCAAAGGAGCAAGGCTCTCTCTTATGGAAGAGTCTTTATTTTAATATTCACAAACAGAACACTGCTCTATTTTGTAGTCTGTTTCATGTCCCTATCTAATTTTAATAATCTGCTTTTCTAAATATTATATTCTCTTGACTGTCCAAGTGGCCCAAAGCTTAGTTATCATAAGGAAGATGATAAAAATAAAAGTATTTTCCTTTAGAAGCAATGTCATAAAAATGAATTTCATATTATATTTAATTTATATATACCTTTATCCAAGCCACATGGGCTGTAGAGAAACAATTGATATGACTTTGGAGAACTGAAGGTTCGACTGAAGCACGGAGGTGGTGTGGACCATTGCTGCTCTGTGTGGTCCTGGAGTTAGCAGCGCTAATATCATCAGGGAGATTGCTTTAAACGGACAGTCCTTGACTCTTCAGAGATATACTGAATCAGAAGCTATGTGATAAGCTTGCCCGGTGATGCCCATAAATATAAAATGTGGACATTCTAGGCTTGGGTTTGTTCTCTCTTTATAGACACAGAGATCATCATTGGCACCTGACCAAAGATGCAATTTTGTGAATAGATATTCAAATTGTTGACCTCCTTTATTTCACTTCAACTATGCTTTTTGTGTTGGGGATAGGAAGAGGTGGGGGAGGAAGAAAAGGATGATAAGTAAGAAGAGGAGTGAGAGAGGAGAGAGAGAGAGAGAGAGAGAGAGAGAGAGAGAGAGAGAGAGAGATGAGCACAGTACTGTTTTGATTGTGTCTATCATCTTACACTTATTCCATATAAGCCAACTTTGATTTCTCCTATACCAAAGGATGTTTTCTTTCTAGAAATTTTGAGATGAGGAAAGAATTGGTCTGGAAGATGGCATTCATGTTTCTAGTTCCTCTTTCCTGTCTCTCTGTGAAAGGTATTTTTACCCTCATCTTTCACTGCAGGATTTAATGCTTTTTTGGAGAAGTACATTTCCTACTGATGCTATACTTGGCCAAATCACCTATGTTATGCAAGGAAACATTGACTTTCGAGTAGTTATCAGAAAGCTTTGGCCAGTCTTATCCCTCTTTTCTTCAGCCTTTCAGAGAGAGAAATTCCTGTCTTAACTAGATTTTCAAATAAATACCTCCCCCCCACACACACAAAACAGCGAAGCAGCTGTAAACTGAGTGAGAAGTGAGCCTGTACTTAGAAGACACAGAAATTGTGGGGTTGCTTTTCTTATGGTACTTTAACGTAAGGAAAGTTGGTCCAGCAGGTGCTAGTTTGTGACTGCTAGCATCCAAGATAATTATAAAGTTTTAATTGAGAACTAATGCTTTAAAGGTAAGGAGTTCTCTGAAGCAGCAACATTCATTATGTCATCAATTATGAGAAAAACAAAACAAAAGTAATTTTCTTGTGAGAGCCATAGAGCCTAATGAAGGGCCTATGTATTCATCCACCTGAGCTCAGACATCAAGAAGACGCTTGTAAAGTTGCAATATGTGGGTTTCCATGACTACATTGTATAGCACAATTAATAAAAACCCAGAGACAGAAATTGAGGTTCAACCTGAAGGTCAGAAAAGCAAAACAACCAGTCACTGACTCTTACCTCTACCTTGGTCTGAAATGGTGATTCTGCCTCCAGGAATCTCAGAATGAGACTGTGTGTGAGAGTTGTCTTCTCCCATCTTATATTCCTCTCTAGTGCTGAAATTTAAAGGCGTTCACCACTACTGCCTGGTTTCTATGGCAAACTAGTGTGGCTGCTGGGATTGAAGGTGTGTGTCACCCCTGACAGGTCTGTAAGGCTGACCAGTGCTGCTGTTTTACTCTCTGAACTTCAGGCAAATGTTATTTATTAAAATACAAATGAAAGCCGCGTGGTGGTGGTGCATGTCTTTAATTCCAACACTCAGAAGGCAGAGGTAGGTAGGTCTCTGTGAGTTCGAATCCAGCCTGGTCTACATAGTAAGTTCCGGACAGCCAGGGCTGTTACACAGAGAAACGCTGTTTCAACAACAACAACAAAGTACAAATGAAATATTACTACAACATTGCATGCAGATACCTGGACCACTGTGTCACATATAAATTAGAGCCTTTTTTTTTTGTCCTTCTAAAATGATTAGTTTCACACCTGACCTTTTTATTCTTCACTGCAGTGTCAGAATCATGCGGAAAAAAAGTTCAAATTTTCCACATGTTTGACACAGGATCATAATCAGCAGAAGAACAAAGGAGGCCATTGTGGACTGCAGAAAATCAGTTAAGTCATCTATAGTTCCTTCAGCAAAGTGTTAAATGAGGAAGTACCTATTTTTATATTAGAGTCTAATTTCTAAATTTAGCCTTATGTACAAATTGTTATGTCATAGGATTCCAAATTCTGAGATCAATTGTCAGTGTTGAATGTAAGAATAGCTCACATTTTATAATTTGTTGGGATGAACACATTTAAATAATAATAATAATATCTGATTTCTCTTATTAAGCTGGGACAGAGATATGGGACTTCTTATTCTACATCCAGACATGACTCAATATGGGGGCAATGGAAAAAGTTAGTACACTGACACAGAGTTAAACCACTCTTAAAAACATGAATTTATAACACAAATTCATGTTATAAACTATATAAAATTCTTAATTTATAAAATTTGAGATGTTCTGACTTGGTTGAGATTTATAAAATTTGGTTGAGATTTACGAACCTTGAGGTGTTCTTACTTGGTTGAGATTTATAAAATTTGAATGAGATTTATGAAACGAGGTGTTCTTACTTGGTTGATATTCACACAGGTCAAGAGATTAAGTGGAAAGGTCTGGAAGGTAGATGCAACAGAGCCCCCAAAATCTACGAGGAAGAGACTGTGTCCACAGTAAGCCTGAGAACAGTGACGTCAATGGGTCTGCTCTTTTCCATTTCTGCAGCTCAGAGCCAGGAGCTCCCAATACAGTTTCAAGGAAGTCTACATGAATTCGGCATCTGCTACAAGTAGATGCAGGGCTTTTCTCCATCATTTCAGCTTTCTCATCTGCAAACATGGGAGTAATGACGTATCCAGGATGTCTGAAGGGCTGGGCGAGGTCACCCATATGGCCTTTCTGTGGGGATCTGCTGTAGATGCTAGCTCCTGTGACCGTGAAAGAGAAACATTTCTCTTCCTTTGCTGTTGTCACACTGACCTGGAGGGAATGGACTGGCAAGGTCTTCTCCCCCTTTACTGGTGTTATTCTGGAGTCTCCCCTAAATCTCATTTTCACTACGTATTTGTGTGTTTGGCCAGGCTCTTGCTGACACACAGGTTTCATATGGCCTTAGGGAGTCCAAGAGTAGCCACAGTGGTGCTGAGTGGCAGAAACCCAGCAAACCTGTGAGCCCTGTCTGGAAGAGGTCACACTGGGGACCACAGTTCTTGAAGTTCACCGTGACAATTGTTTTTGTGTGTCTACTTCCCAGTTTCTTCTCCAGTAGCTCATTCTTTGCCTCATTCTTCTTTCTGGTATATGTTTGATGAGAATTAAATTAAAATAATTAAATTAAATTAAAAGCCATCTAGAGACAATTCTGGAAAACTTTATTGGGGCTGAGATTGTGGAGTGTCTCTTCACAGATTTTCTGATGTTCACAAAGGTTTAGGTGTGCCTAATAGTCAAACCAGCCCTACTGATAAGGAGGCAGGTTTGAGTTCTCCAATGTCTCATCCTAAGTTTAATTCACTCTAGACAGCAAAGCCCACTTCCGCTTCTGCTGTCACTAACCATATTCCTAAGGTCTTTGTCTGCCACTCCATTTCCTGACAGGCATTGTGATGTCTTGGTTATAATAGACACTTAAAAAGCAAAATCCAGCCAATTAAAACAGATAGGCTCTTGCCCAAAGAGTCAATGGCCCTTGGATGTGTCCATTTGACATATGCTATAAAACATGGAAAGGGCTCCAGTGTGTACAAAACCCATGATAGGGACTGCCATTTTAACAACAAATAAAATATGTTTTCTGCTCTCAGCAAACTCCCAAAGATGTCTCTTAAGACTATAGTTTTTATGACTCAGCTACTCAAAGGCTATGAGCAGTCAAAGACTTCGATTAGCAGTAGGAGGCAGGAGGCACAGAGTTATAAAGTAAGGCTAGATGGGAAGTTGTCTGAGTACGTTTATGGAGTTTTGGCATCTAAACCATGGAAGCAGATTTTATATTTATTAAGTAAACTAGATTAAGAAGAGGAAGATTACAAAAAAAGGGCAGCTCTGATGTTACGTGTGTCTTCTTGGCATCGGAAAGAGCTCGTAAAAACTTTTGAGGTAGATATAGTTGTTTCTGTCATTTAAAAAAATGGTTTCCATAGAGTCTAAAAATTTGAGTAAATGATTGAATGTTTAAACCCTCACCATCATTGATGTTTTCCCCGGTCACAGATAGTTGTCCTGGCTAGATAACCTGTCTAAATGGGCGATTGCGCAAGGAACAACAGGCATGGAAGATGGAGGGGCAAGTTGCTTTGATGTGATTATCAATGAGCACTAGCCTAGCATGCTAGTCTTCTTCCCCTGACTATCACTTATAAACTGAGAAAGAATTTTCTTATATCAAGATTATTTCCCTTGTCAGGATGCCGACGTCACTGAAAGCCTCTTCCAGCACCATGTTTGCATAGCTGGGAGTTGTCACTTTAAAGAGTGCGGCTCTTCAGTCAACAGATGACTCTCTCACAATGTGAATGCCATGCCTCGCCCGTGGAATTTATGAATTGATCTTGTCATCGTGGTCTTCCTCCATAAAATATTCACAGCCTCTGCCTGATAACCCCTGACCTTCCTCTCTCGTGGGAAGAAGAGAGAATTGCTCAGAAGGATAACCTTCCTACTTGGGTCAACAAGAGCTGCAACTGGTTCTAAGGAGGGTGTCTTATTGCTGTCAAATTGACCGGGGTTGTCACACGTGAAGCCTGCTGTCACCGCATCTTGCTTAGAGCCAGCCCCTTAGCTGGCTGAGTCGAGCTGTGCTGACGACCAGACAGAGAATTTTAATGTGAGGGATGACAGAGGCCTAGGAGTTAATGTGTGCGTGGAGGTGACAGTTTTGAATGTCAGCCAAAGCACAAAGACCTGTCTGAAATTAATTTGGGTGGAGGGGAGAGAGTCAGAGGAAGATGGAGAGAAATAGCATGAGGGACAATTGAGATAGGTTGAGTCAAATCCACTACCATCTGCTACACAGGCAAGGGCATTCTGTGAAGAGTTTCTGAGCTCCAGAAGAACAAAAAGGTGACAATCAAAGGACAATGGGTCCATCCGGGAATTTGTTGGCTTAATGAACCCTCCTCATGTGCAGTTTGCAATGTTTGCAGATCAGCAACTCTATTTCCCATCATTAAAATAACGCTGTGAAAAGCCAAGACAGGTCTCCCACTGATATCATTCAGTACTGGTCGCACAGATGATAAAAGGAGTCAACTGTATTTTATTTACCTTGCTTTCCCTTCGCCATGCCTACTCATTAAAAACTCCACATATTTCCCCCAGCTATTGAGGTAGTAGACAGAATCCAGGCGGGACATTGTCAGGTGACCTTACAACGGCAGGTCATTTGAGGGGATTCTGTGTAATCACAGAAGTCCTTAGGAGCGGAAAGCAATGGCAGAAACAAATTTTGTGAAATCAGTACACGTCGTTGGCTGTGAAGTTGTTGGTCTTCCATGAGACAAGAAATATGAGCCATTTTTTTTGAAGCAGGAAAGGAAGGAAATGGTCACCTTTAGACCTTCCAGAAGAAATATGGGCTTCCTAATACCTTAATTTTAGTCAACTCATATTAGACCTGGGACCTATGGGACTTATATAGGAATTTTGTCCTGTTTTAAATTCTTAGATTTGTAGTCTTTGCTGCAGCAGCATCAGGGAACTGACACATTGACCCCTCAGACCCATCACAGTGTGGCTGTTTGTCCTTCATTTCCCTACATGAGTCCTGATTCTGGGTTCTGATGCTGACTCCTAAACACAGCTCACTTCTTACAAACACAGCCATTCTGTGTCTGAATGAAACTTACCGTCCCTGAGGGTTGATGACAATTTGGGCCAGCTGATGCTAGGAAGGAGACATGGGACCTGTGAAGGTTTGTTATATAACATGGGCAGATGGAGGAGTCACAGTCTGCATCATTGAGAAAGGCCAGAAGCCAAAGAAGAAAACTTGGCCAACAGTGACAGGCAGGGGACAAGACCAAAAGGTAGAGAACACAGCCAGAGGTCTGCAGGACAATTTGCAGCAAACAAGCATTGGTGTTTCTTGAGGGGTCTCCTGCTTATGTTTTGTTCTTGGCCTGTGTGAGGCTTGCTGTGTTGATTCAATAGTGATGTTAGTAGGTCCTCAATGTCCCCAGTCATCTTCACCTGCTCCAATTCTCTCAGTCAAAGCTCAGCTCACATCCAACCTCTCCAAAGTTTTTCCTGCACCTTGCTGTCCTGCTTTTCAACTCTTTGAAGCCTAAGTGTTCATACCATTTATTTGGTGCTTAAAAAAATCCTTATTTATAGTTAAAGCAAAGTATTACATGTATGACTGTCAGAACTTATACAGTATGTCAGAATATAAAGTAGACATGGACTACTATTCTGAATCTGGCCTTCTAATAACTATGGTGTTATTTTAGAATATATCCTTCTACATTGATATTGTTCCTGAAATAAATGTTAAATTATATACAGTTCATTTGACATCCATAATACTTATAGCATTATTTTACATTTAAATTTCCAACAAGGCCAAGTTATAGGTGTCTTGAGACAAAAGAAGGTTATCTAAGACATTGTCGCTGTCCTCACAGAAGGCTCGAGTAGTATACTGTATGTTTTAGTGACTAAATAAATACTTGAATTGGTTAAAAAGCTGTGACCAGAAAACCTAGAAACCATTCCTACCATCAGATGGAGACCATTCATTCATCACTGGCATGCTTTGGAATTTTAACAGGTATTTTCTAACAATTACTTCTGCACAAACAATTTTTAAAAGTTCCACCACTCTGCTATTTTCATAGTGGTCAGGTTATTATGAACCTAGAGATGTGTCAATTAACATCAGAATTACTTGTTAAAATGAGAAAGGAGATAGACAGAGATAGGGTCCTTGTTAACTCATTAATATTTCCTATAATGAAAAATGTTGCAGGAGAGAAATAGCCGTGGTAACAAGTGTCATCAATCTAGCCAGGAAAAGTGATACCATTTGTTATCTTTACGGAGTTCTTCTGTTCGCCAGTCAGTTCCTGGGTGTATTTATCAAAAACCCGGTTGGAGCTTTATGCTATGTCTCTCTGAGCTACACATTCCTTTAGGCCCATTCACTCACTCGTTCATTTACTCGTTCATTTACTCATTCATTCATTCATTCATTCATTCATTCATCACTATTCATTTTTTTTAACCTGCATGGCTGGAGCATATTTTGCACAAGTCACTGCAACACGTGCTGGAGACATGAAAGAGTAAGATGGTTTTATCCTGGACATTGTCAGTGGAGGGGAAAGCGTCCTACACAGACGAGACCTGAGACCTGAGAGGGTGTGGATCTGTCTGTTGATGTGACAAGCACAAGCAGGTTGGTAATCCTGACCCTCGGAGAGTTTAGCGTTGAAAAGCAGGGAGGATAGTGGGAAGTAAAGTCATTTTCTCACTGCGATGCTAGGCTCAACTAGGCAGAAACAGAAAGTGGGCTCAGCCCTGAGTGACATCTGCAAGTCTGAAGTGCTAGGATTTGCCTCTGATTTGGAAGCTGCCAGAGCAGCCAGGAAAGGTGGTAAAAGCACCAGGGTTGGAGAAATGGCTCAGTTAGGAAAGTGTTTGCTTGGCAAGCACAGGACCTGAATTTGAACCCCTTTAGTTCCTTCTTCCATATTAGAGAACGGAGGACAGAGTTGTGTGCCCCTAATCCCAGCTCTGGGGACACAGAGACAGGAGGATGCCTAGGATTGCTAGTCAGCCAGTTTCACCCAATTTAGGAGTGGCAGTTCTCTAGTGACTCTGTCTCAAAGCATTAGTGGTGGACTGACTGCCAAGGCCAAACGACACAGCAGGTAAGAGGCGCATGCTGTTAGGCCTGACTATCTGAACCTAATCCCAGGACCCTCATAGTGGAAGGGGAAACTACTGACTCCCCTAAGTTGTCCTCTGACTGTGGCATGTGCCAACTTTCTTCACCCTACATACTCACAATGAATGCAACATAAATACTTTAAAATATGTATTCAAAACATTTTAACTAAGGTAGAGAGATATTCAAGAAGGCACATGCCAAGCCATGGTCTCTACATACACACACGCATGTTTGCTCACAATGGCAAGCAAAAACTAATGACATTGGACTAATTATCTAGGGTTAACATTGAAAACAGTCAGAAGCTGGAAGGCTCACACAGTGCACTGATTTTGTCAGGGTTTTGGAAGTTAAAAGCTGGAACTCGGGAGCTGTAGAAATGGCTCAGTGGATAGAAGGCCCTCTTCACAAGCATGAGGATCTTGGTTTTTATTCCAAACATGATATAAAAAATGCAGGCATGGCTGCATATGCCTGTAACCCCAGTTCTGGAAAGCAGAGACGGGAGGATATTGGGATTGTGCTGAAACAGCCAACCCCAAGTTCAAAGAGAAAAACTCTATATGATAATAAAGTAAGATAAGGGAGCAATGGAGGAGGACACTCAGTGTCAACCTCTGGCCTGTACCTAAGCACACATGGAGGGGGGCACACCTACACACATGTACACACATGCATATACACATGCATACACACAAAGAAAAAAAAGTCTGAGCTCAGGAAGTCCTCAAGGCTTGTTGCTCTGAGGATTCTTCCAGGCTGATGGATGCTCAGCTTCGTTGCCGGTCTTCTCTCTATGTGTCTTCCTCTCTTCTTAGAACGGTACCAGTCCTGTTTGCTGAGGGCCTACCCATATGACCTCATTCTAATTTAACCATCCTGGTAAAGACCCTGTATTCAAGGAGAATTATATTCTGAAGTACTGAGCTTCATAGCCCATAATGAACAACAAGGGTGGGTCTCAAAGAGCCTGGGAAAACAAAATCCCCCAAAGGAAGCAAGTCAAATCCAGCAGGGGGCAGCTCGCCAGATGCTGATGTAAGGGCTCAGGTGAAGTAAAGCTTGGTCACACTGAGTTTCATCTGTCAGCTGCTCCCATGCTGCTAGATGGCACCCATCAGTGGGAAGAAATGTAAGCCAGACTACTTTGAACTTTCTTATCACTCCTTGCCGTTGAGGCCAACCATGTGTTCTAGAATTGGGGTGGGGGTTGGTTGGGGAAGAAACAGGAGGAGAGACATAGTTTTTTTTTTTAGCCATGAATTCACAGACCTAGTAATTGGAATAAGCTAAATTATTAAAACAAATATTACAATGTTACTACCTTAGAGGACTAAGAATACTGTTTCATAAGAAGAGTTACTTTACCTGATTTTTTTTAAAACTAATTTTTTAAAAAAGATCAAGTCTTATTTTGTGTATGGGAGAACTTTACTTTCATGTGTGTCTGTGCACTTCATGCATGCCGTGCCCCTGGAGGACAGAAAAGGTAGTTAGATGCCCTGGGACTAGAGTTACAAATAATTATTCGATACAATTGGATGGGGAGAATCAAACCTGGGTCCTCTAGAGGAACACCCAGTGCTCTTAACAGCTGAGCCACCTCTCTCATCCCCTTCTAATTGGTTTTCAAGAAAAGTGAGCTGAAAAACACATCAAACTATTGTTTCCAGATTTCTAGCATGTTGGGAGTCACTGCTTACAAACCATGACCTTTGTGTAAGCTCCTTCCATGCAATAATGGAGTACAATTTTTACTTTACAGACAGCATTGTGGATTTTTTTCTTGTTCTTATGCAAATCTGGTTAACAAATGGTTTTAACATTATCATCAATATCTTTCTGTCATGTGAGTATCTACCACATCTGCCACGGAGTTCTTGTTCATACAAGAGCTGTTCAGCATTGTCTTGAGCAGCGGGCACAGAACTGATGCCCTAGTATGGTGCTGAAATAAGAAAAGAAAAGGGATCGGGGAATGAAGAAAGAAGAACGGGGAGAGGGAGAGATTGCTAAACTGAAAAACTCACCCACATTTAAACCATAAAGAATGGAGTTACTGTGTTCTGTTTGGGTTATTTAAATTCATCTTTGAGGTGGTAGAAGTTTTTCTCCTAAGCATTTTCCCCCCAAGCATCACGGAAATGAATGCTCATCTAAATAACAAGATATGACAGAGAGAGGATTTGATGAGCAAGCATGGTCTATCTTCTAAGTACATACAGAAAACACGTTACTTTTGTTAAAAAGGAGCTAATATTTAACTGTTCACTATGTGAAATACATATTCTAAGGACATTGATGCAGTCAAAGAGTTAAGCCTCAGAACACACTACGACAGGAGTGAAGATGCTATGTTCCCATTTTACCGGTGGAGAAGTTGAAGCTGAAACATTCATTAGTTTATTGGAGCTAGGATTTGATCCCCGTCATTAAAGGCTTCAGAATTACATGTGAAGTCATAGTCTACTGCCAACAATTACAACAAATGGGCACCCTGCAAATACAAGCCCTGCTTATGTGAAAATTAGTGAGATTGATTTGGTTTGATACCTGGCTTTGTTGCTAATTCTTATTATTAATTCACAATAATCATGGGCTAAGTCCCTTTGATGATCAGAGGACTCCAGCAGCAGCTAGGAAATCTCAAGAAAGCAAGGAGTGCTGTAGCTCTGTTGAAGGCACTGTAGCTCCAGAGGACATAGGATGGCATTAATAGTGACATGATACCAAATAAGGGGATTATAGCAAGTGCTGGGGCAAACACAAGAAATGTGTTCAGCTAAAAATGGAGAGAACTTAATTCCAACTGAGTGAATCAGTGAAGGGTCATGAATGAAGATTTCCTCAAGTATGGGGGTGAGGGCGAACAGGACATTCTAGGTTGAGATAAGGTAAGGAATCAGAGAAGCAAGAGTGTGTTCTGCTGTGTTCGGCTGGTGAACTGGTGTGGATAGAATACTGGGGACCTAGAGAGACACCAGAAAGCAAGGCTGGATATAGTGAGAGCTAAGAACATGCCATGGAGTTGCTGAAATTTATTCAACGTGTAGAAAATTATGGTTACTGTATATAGCTGTATTATAGTTTGAATCAAAAATGCCCCCCCCCCCCAACCAGGTTCAATCTTTTGAGTACTTGTTTCTCAGCTGTGAACTCTTTGGGATGGTTGTGCAGCCTGGAGGAGCCAGGGTCCAGCTGGCAAAAGAAGTCCACCAAGGGAAGGCCTTTGAAAGATATAACCTCACCTCGGTCCCAGCCCTATTTTCTGCTTGCTAGTCCCCCAGAATGTGGACGGCCTCCCTCACTTTCCTACTGCCACATACTGAGCCATTCTGCCCTGATGTCTTCACTATGATGGATGTCAGCTCCCTGAAACTGTGAGCCAAATGGAACAGTTCTTCTCCACGTTGCTTCCAATGGTTATTTTGGTCAGTGAAAAAGTAGCCAATACAGGTGCTGGGAGAGTAATTTATTCTGTTTTCTGTGATCTGATAATATTAAAGGAAGCTACTTAAATAATCTATTCCCAATATCTATACTTTCTGTCCTTTGACCTACATATTCTTATAATATTGATGAAAGATGGCCTCAGCTTTTCAACTAGATCAAGCCTTCGGAGAAACCAAAAATTGTGTTATGAATATCTTGTAATCAGCCTCAATAAAGTATGATTTTGCTTCTCTTGTATCCAGCTGGTATCATTAGATGTGGGTTGGAGAGATGGCTCAGTGGCTCAATAGTGAAGTGAATTTACTACCCTTGCAAAGAACCTGAGTTCAGTTCCCAAAACCATATCAGGCGGTTCACAAGAGCCTGTAGCTGTAGCTCTAAGGCCTCTTATGTCCTCTTCTGGTCTCTGCTGACACCTGAACACACACACACACACACACACAAACACAAACACACACACACACACACACACACACACACACACAC
>NW_004949173.1:1498768-1504697 GCF_000317375.1 Microtus ochrogaster | reverse complement strand
ACACACACACACACACACACACACACACACACACACACGTTCTTAAAATGACCTATCTGCAATATTTTTTTTCAGAAGCCAGGTAAGGATGGAGAAAGACTTCTTGACAATCTCGAACACCCAACAATGCCTCCGACGTCTTCTCTGACTTGTTCGGGGGCTTCCTTGAACTGTTACTGTTTTGCTATCTGTTGCCTTCATTGTTTTGTTGTGAAGTTTCTGTTCTATCAACAGCCAGACCTGGCTGTGTATCCCTTTCTGGTGTTTCTTGGATTCTTTGCAGGCTCCTATTTGTTTTCCTGCTGGGCAACTCCAGCTCCCTAAACAAGACTTCTGTATTCAGCTAGGGTTTTCTCATCAATCCTGCATTTAATGTGGGATCATTGCTTTCTAATACAATGTAGCATCGCTACTCATTCCATGATTTTTTTTAAAAATGAAATTTTTGGAGATGCCTGTTGCTAACTCACTGATAATGAAAAAGATTCCAGGACCTGTGGGCTGGAATCATTCCTCTCTGTTCAGTCTTATGCAACGGGGTCTTCATTGACATTTTGGAAGTAAATGGTAGAATAAAGCTCCTGATCATTTCACTTAATTTTTATAGGATGATGGCAAATGTTCTTATTCATTCATTTCATACTGGGGACTTAAAAATTTCTCATACCACAGGTTTGATCGGAGATATTAGGATAAAAGTATTTACATGTGAGTCTAGAGCAATCAGATTCATAGAAATACACAAAAGGACACTGGTTTTCCTGTGTTTGATGAAAGCAGGGACCATCCCTTTTTGTTTATTTTCATATTCTCAGTCTCTAACTGCCTGGAAACTGGTACATTTGGTCCCTTTATTTCTTCCTGTGTGACAGACATACCCAACCCACCTTGTCTTTATACACCCTTTCCACAGTGTCCCAGGAACTTTCTACACATTGACTGGATCTGGAAACATGAAACACATTTATCATTTTCTTAGTTAGAACTCAATAAATGTTTCTTAATCATTTGAATATTTTTTCCTATGCATGGCTCCCTTAGCACCATCTCTGACAAATAGTTACTCTGAAGCTGTTTAAACACTTCCATATCCTGAAGACTTCATTATTTCATAAGACAAGCTCTCCCACTGTGTTATAAATTACCTGGAAAGTTCTTTACATTTAGCAAAAATCTTGCCTTTGTTAATTGACATATCCAGCTTTCCCAACATTGCTCTTTAACAAGATGGATTAATGCTTCTGATATTTAAAGAATCAGTCATATGCGATCCTCCTGATTCACCCTGAGAAGTTGATGATGATAGCGTCAATCAAATTTATCGTCTCTCTTCAAAAATGTCCAAATGACAACTTTTGAGTTACAGCAATCAACTCACACATGTATAAAATGGAAATATTCTTGTGTAATTAAATATGCAACAACTTCAAAGTACCACCCTTTGTTTTCTCCTATTGACCAACTTTGCAAAGCACAGTAGTGGCATCTCTTTGGATAAAGTGCTCTCCACTTCTGTTTTGTTTTGCTGTGGTATAGTGCTGCCAAATGCTACTGTGACGATGGGAATTTTATTCTGGGAGAAAAAATTATTTCCTGCTAAAACCCGCCTAGAAACCTCACACATTAATCAATGGGCTACCTGTTTACTTTTCCTACTTATATTAAAAATGGCTGTACCAGAGAATAACAATTATCTATGGGAATAAGGGTGGGGGTGGCAAAGGTAACTAACTGTGCAGTGTCTCTGTGAGTGGTCACCATCCACCCCATGCTTTCTCTGACCTTCTCCTCCTTTGTGTGTGCCATAGAGTTTAGGGAGGAAAGTAGAGTTTAGCTCTCTGTTATTTGTTGCTGTTAAAAGGAGATATGAGTCTTGAACTGATTTGATCTCTGTTCTTTAGTTGATGAAAAAAAGCCTAGAAACTCAAGCTTCCAGTCTCTTAGTCTGTTTATTTGCAATTGTTGATTATTGGGGTAGAAAATTAGCTAAACTTTCCTCTTCCCTTGATCTAGATGTGTTCTAACTCTGTAGAAAGAAAGTAGACCCTCCCTTGGGGTAGCCTTCATTCTGGACCCTTTGAGGAAGACTGCTGAGGTATGTCAAACACATACCAGATGCTGGTTATGTGGGTGAAACACCATACGACTTTATAGGCAAGAGGTGAACAAAATGGTATGTGAGGTAATGGCAACTGGACACCAGCCTGGAGCTCAGAAACGTTGAATTTAGAGCATGCTTATGTCATTGTAGCATGGACCTGCTTCCTGATATGGAGCAGGCTTCAGATTCACTGATGACTGGATGGCGTTATTTTCTTCTAAGTCCAAGGATAACTGGTGCATATAACTCTCTGATGATGGAAAATATGCTAGGAAACACTCAGTATTATCTTCTTATAGTGATATTAGAAATGGATAGAAGTTTCCAGGATGCGTTCACCCAGACATCGGCCAGTACTTCCCCAGTTGCACATTCCCTACCAGCTGCATTTTCATTCTTGGCCCTCCATTGATTCAAGCAAACACAGCATTATGACTCAGAGAATGTTCTTTTCTGATTCTTTATCTCTCAAAGGCATGCATTTGGAAGTAAGATCTCACTCCTTCAGGGGAGTTGGGATCTCAGTGTTTTTGCCACAAAACAAAATAGCATCAGCCTTAATGAGCTGTCTGTCTTCTAAAGAGCATTGAGAAGTTTCCTTGAATGAGCGTCTCTCCCCTCTCAACATCTTGGGAGATGACAGGTGGCAAACATTATTAATCCCATTTTGCAGATGAAGAGATTCTCTTCATCCTTGGTTCCTGTTTGAAGAAGATGACATGCCCTGGAGTGCATGTCAGTTTCTACATCTGTTTAGTTCCACCAAACATCTGAAACGTACTATTGGTAAGCATCCTGCTCCTTATTTTCTTTTGGCTTTTAATCCATCATTTACATCTTCTGTGGAGTGCCAAATTTAGGTGCTAAATGGCATGGTCTGAAAAGGAAGAAATAATTCCTATAAGTTCTGTTTTTTGAAATATGGGCTAATAAAAGATGAGAATCCGTATTAGAAGAATAAATCTGAAAGGCAATTAAAATTTTCCTTCAACCAATAACAGGAACAATTGTGAAGACATTGGTTGCACAGCCAAAGTTTAAAGAATAGCATGCACTTTTTACTCAAGGAAGTGTTACTCAGCCCTCCACACTTGGATCAGGAATGAGCAATAGTGAACTGAGTTGGCTCTAGGCAGCACAGGTCAGTCAGAATAACGATGTGATATACACTCACATCTACGTTCTCAGAAGCCCTGGAAATGAGCCTAGAGTCTGAATCAAGATCAGCAATGAGGCATGTGGCCTAACCTAAGAATTCACAATCAAGTGAGTAACTTCTTCATGCTTGCCATTCTGCTGCATGTCCTTTCTTAACTGATAGGAGGAGAGCCACAGGCAAGGCAACACCTGAGCACTCATCCCAACAACCTCAGCGGTAGTTGTCTGAGCGTGGTGCTGCTCATTACACATGTGGTAAGCTAGCATGGACACACAGAGCACTGAAGAAATACTCTGCTGTAGCTTCACTTTCTGTCAGGTAAAAGAACATTTTGGAAATATTCTCTGAATATTTTTATTGCGTTTATTTTGAAAACTGCATCATAAAATTAAGATATGGCCCCCACTTGTTTGGGAGAGAAAGAGAATCAGATCACTCCATGGGTATGCCATCTACCTCAAATTGTCTTAAAAAATCCACAGTGCAGAACCAAGTGGGCTATATACATCACCCCTCTAGGATAGCCTGCTCCAATCTCAGTTTGAGTATAGAGTCACCTCATTAAATACAGTTCTGCCCAAACTGTATCTTGCTGAATTCCTTCCTCTGGGAAGATTAGAAGCAAAGAGAAACCCTAACCTTGGTAACAGAATTATGCTGTTTAATTCTTCATATTTAGAATTTCTAGATTGCTGGTTTATCATCATTTTCCTAATAATTTTCTTCTATAGTCATAGAGTCCATCTTATATGATTTTAATATACTTTATATAATTTAATACTTTAAAATTTCTTGAGACTTGTCTCTTGTTCCAATACAGAGTCTGAGGGAGTGTCCTTGTGTGTATCAGAAGTATCTACTCTACTACCAGTGCCTAGAATTTTCTACAATGGTTTAGTTGATTTGCAGTATTGCTAAGCATAATAGACCTTGGTCCTCCAAAGATGGCACCGTTATTCCCATTATGAAATCAGAACAACTGTGATTATTCATATAAGAACCTCACCTTACCACAACTTTTCACATGATCTTCACTTGGTGCTTAGCCGCTCACTCTCTTGCCTGCCCCCTCCCCGATCTGCACATGATCTTTTCTGTTGCACGTAATCTTGGTGGTGGTGGTGGTGGGGTGCCAGGGCATTAGGCTTGGGTGGTTGACCTGAGGTGGGGTTCCCTTATACAGCATTCATGACTTATCATCCATGCTGGGGGTAGGGTTCTTCAATTGGTGTAGACATCTAAAAATTATCCACTCAGTAATTTTTATTCATGTTCTCGTAACTGACTCCCATGAGCTCATCATTTCACCAAGTTCACTGGCATGGCATGGTTCCTTTGTTCAGTCTCATTCCTTGTAGATTGAATAGGCTTTTGTGTGCCTCTCCCAAAGAAAACTCATGAAACAACCTTGCACCTGTCTAGAGACACAATAGAAACAATGATGAATTTGGGCGGAACAGCCTCATGGCCTCTTCTGTTGGTGATATGATATGCAACAGAGGCTGATCCATGTGTAGGGGGATTCCAACAAGGCCAATCCTAGTATGGCCGATCTTGCACACATGCCACTGGATGATGTATGTCATCTTGCTCTGTGGAAATTGAACCCTGAAATAGGTGATAAGACATGTGTCTGAAGCTGAACTCCCTGACTGGAGGCAACCTGCCACTGTCAGAAGTTGTTTCAGGAGGGACCAGGCGTGTAGGGGCATCTTCCACATTTGCCTCCGATTTGGCCAGAAAAGTGAATAAGATGGAGGAGGGGTTGAAGACAATAGCTTGCCAATTCTTATTGGTGGGTGCATAGAAAGAAGATAAAGGGGGATGGTCTGCATTACTTGATAACAAGTATATGGCAGACTGACCCGAGTAGCTTGGGAGCCCAGCAAGCTGGGACAAGTGGGAAGAGCTGTCAGCTGCTAAGCATCCTGACAGTTCTAGTGCAGACCACAGGAGCAGAGGACCTGACTGGGATGTGACAACCTGACACTGTTCTTAGGCCTATGTTATGGTTCTGCTGCACAAATGCTGCCAGTTCACTAATTCTGACAGTTTTCACAGCTCTGTCTAGGGAGATTCTTCTGTCACTCGCCCTTATATAAGTCTTGTTTGTTTTCTCATTTGTTTTCCTGAGTCCTCAGACTGTTGAAGACAAATATCCTAATAAGTTATCACTTTCAACAAACTGCTCAATTGTGTCACTTGTTACTCAACTATTATCTATCTATCTATCTATCTATCTATCTATCTATCTATCTATCTATCTATCATCTGTCTATCATCTATCTGTCTATCTATCTATCTATCTATCTATCTATCTATCTATCTATCATCTGTCTATCATCTATCTATCATCTATCTATCTATCTATCTATCTATCTATCTATCTATCTATCTATCTATCTATCTATCATCTATCTATCATCTATCTATCTATCTATCTATCTATCTATCTATCTATCTATCTATCTATCTAATCTCTGTATATGTATGCATCCATCTACCTATCTATTATCTATCTATCTATCTATCTATCTATCTATCTATCTATCTATCTATCTATCTATCTATTATCTGTCTATCTATCTTCTATCTATCTCTCTATCTATCTATCTATCATCTATCTATCTATCTATCTATCTATCTATCTATCTATCTATCTATCTATC
>NW_004949173.1:1474749-1498668 GCF_000317375.1 Microtus ochrogaster | reverse complement strand
TCTATCTATCTATCATCTCTGTATATGTATGAATGTAATGTATGTATTCATCTACCTATCTAATATCTATCTATCTATTTATCTATCTATCTATCTATCTATCTATCTATCTATCTACTTACCCACCTATTTATCTAATCTGTGTTGAATGTTTAACCATTGATAATAGAGCACTATATGCTATAGATAACATTAGATAATTAGATATCAGTTTCAAATATATAATATAGTTATTAAGGCAGAGAGTCCCTGGAATCAGATTGATTGAGGTTTATACCTTTGTTCTAGTTTAGTTTAATAGCTCTCTGCTCTTAAGCAATTTTCTTAATCTTTTGAAATCTCTTTTCTCATTTACAAAATGAGAACAATGATAATAGTGCCTCCTAGGGTTGTTGTGGGGATTAGGCAAAGTAATTCGTAGGAAATAGCTTGCATACCCTAATTACATAGTGGAGATTTACATGTAATAAGACTTCATAAGTTCTTAGCTATTATTAATAACAAAAGAATAAGTAATAAGAGATAGATTAAACTTTATGTATATTCACAAGTTGAAAGATCCCCCTAGCCGAGAAATTGTTGCATAGCATATCTTTATTCTTTCAACAGAAACTCATGTTGAAATTCTTGACTAGCAGATACTCAATAAATCTTCATTAAACTTAATTTAAATCAGTTGGCATTATATGGGCCCTATATTTCACCATTCCATTGTTTTTTAATCAAAGGGGGAATATTTAGATATATCACTTAGGAGGTTAATCAACCTGTTTTGTTTCTAAAGAGAAAATTAGTTGGCAAACTCATCAAAACAAGATTCCTCAGTCATGCTCCTGGGGTGTTATTAACTATCCATACGACCCTTGAAAACCATTTCCTCATCTTTGTCTTGTTCAACTTTCTCATTTGTACGATGAACGTAGTTGATAACTTTGGTGTGTGTCAGACCCAGTGGTAGAATTTATTAAAATAATATGGACTTGGACTATCTCTCCAGATGTCCTGGGAGAGAGTCTGGTTTACATGTTCATGTAAATAGGAAGTAGAGATACTTTGAAAAGATTTATTCTATATTAATGAAAAAAATGTGTACAGACTAAATTTTTGTCTAATTTTTATTTTATTGAGTCATAATATTTCTGTTTTATTTGTGTCAAGTTTTTTTTTTAAAATGTCATTTCTTTAGGATATCCTTAAAATAGCAGAATAAGAAAGCAAACATCAGTAGAGATACAAATAACAGCTTTATTATTATGGGAGAACAAGGCTTGGTATCCGCTTCCTTATGTACTATTGCTTTTCCAGTGTTTGGGACTAAACTTAGGGTGACAGAACCTTCAGGAAAGACATCAAAACCTAAGGAAAGAAAGAGGACAGAAGATCAAGAAAGGAGAAAATGAGATCAAGCCCACCCACTCCCATCAAAAAAGAGATTCTTTGCCAATTGGCAAAAGTTAGAACAGAACTAAGAAGAAGCTTGAACCGACTGCTCTCCTGGAAAAGAAGTAAAGTATGCTTCTACTTTATGGATATACATGTAAATGAAATGGACATGTAGTGTTCATTACATATGTATAGGTATATATAAATATATATGTATATGTAATTATGAATGCTATATATAATATTGGTATATAACTGACATAAAATTCTAAACATGAAATGTATAAATATAAAAAATATTTTATAAGTAAAGCTTTCATCTTCAGTTGAAAATTTAGTTTAATTCGAACTTCAACGATCTTTAGGTAATATTATTGTGTCTCTATGTTGCATGTTTTATTTTACTTTGCAAATATTTTGGGATAGAAATGCCGAATTGAAAATAAAGAATATTTATTTTGTAAAAGCCTGCTGTAGTGGATTCCTCTTAACAATATGTAGGTGTTCTAGTCATTTCATCTCCCAACAAGTACTTGCTAAAATCCTGCTTTAGTTGTATATTGTATTGTTTGGTTTGGAGTTTTCTTGTTCATTCATCTCAATACATTCTCTAGTCTATCTTGTGGAATCATCCTTATCTCATAAAAGTATCTAGATTCCTGTCTGTATATGTTGGGATAATACTTTCATTGAGTATAGCACTCTTTTTTGACAGACTTTTCCCTTCAGCTTTTTAAAGATTTCATTACATTGCTGTCCAGGTGGCCTAATCTCCAAGATGTAACTCTTTTCTCTGTTCTTCTGCATATAGTGTGTCTTATTTTTGCTGGGAAAAATATCTGCCTGTATTCAAAGTATTTTCTAACTCTTAGTTTTTAACGTCTTGAATAGAATGCATCTATAGCCTGGCTCCTCCACTTCCTGTTTATTTTGCTTAATAGTTTCTGAGACTTTGGGGTCTTTCTTTTAATGGCCTTCGTTATTTGGAAAATACTTAAACTTTATTATTTCAAAGATTTCTTTTGCCTCACTCTTTCTGTTCTTCTCATTCTGATATGTTCATTTCATGCAGATATTAGACTAGTGCTATTTCACAGGCCTTAGACTTTTTTAAATCTCATTTTCCAACTTTTTATTTTCACATTTCATCTTTTGTAATCATGTTTGTATGATTTCATGTTTTTATTTCATTTGTTGAAATTATTTAATTGAAAAATTTAATGATCCTGTTGAAGTCATTATTTCCATAGGTTATCATCTTTTTAAATGTGTTGTATTGACACTTGAATTGTTCTCAAAGTGCTCTATTATATAGAAACTCTTCATCTGCTTCTACACGCTGCCAACCTTTCTAATAAAGTCTCTGGTACACTCTTTGTAGTTAGTCTAAAGAACCTGTTTGAGACATTGACTATCTTGTTTATAGCTACATAGTGTTCTGCTGATTGCTATTGTTTTAATAATGGAATTTTCCTCTTGTGGTTATCTTTCTTGTACATGTGTTTTTGGTATTGAGCCAAACTTCTAGTGTGACTAGAGCCTGAGATAAACTATATTTACTTCTAGAAAAAAAAAATCTTCAAAGTGTAGCGGCGTAAATGAATGCAAGCAGATTGTAAAGAATATATACAGCTTTAATGAAGAAATAGACTTACAGGACCAAGGCTCCCGCGGAGCACAGGAAGCAGAAAGGGGCACGCGGTTCCTGTGCGCCCGATTTATAAGTAAACATTCGCCCGAGGCAAGTCTGCCCCCTAAGGGGCTGGCTTAACCCTACATCAAAGAGATGTTTAGTGGGCAGGATTTGAATTGTGATCAGGTATTGACCCAGGTTGGGTTTGGTTGTGGGTGTTGTTATCCCAGTACCCACCAACTTCTCATTAACTTGGCTTGTGCCCTCAGGGGAAAGTATGATTTCTGTAGACTTCTGGATTTTCTTGATTCAAAATAAAATTACCATTCCTTACATTTTATATATTGCAAATAAAATCTAGAGGTTCCTCATATGATTTTATCTTACATCTATAATAACTAGTTGGGATTCAGTAGTCATCAGAGTACCTAATTTTGTGTTTTACCCATTTCAGCAACAAAATTATAGACCAAATAACAGTATATAGTCATTGATATTCATGATGACTGTTTACAATCCTAAATTCAGAGTGCAAAGTAGAGCCCAGCTACTAATAGTTATTAAACATCAAGAGACACAAGAGAGAAAAATATGTCAGGGTCTAAATGAGAAGTCATTTTGTTTGGCTTTCAACAATATGAAAGAAAAATTAAAAGGTAAGCTTAACATATTTGAAATGTATGTAACTGGAAATGAGTAATTACTAGATGCAGTCAAGTATCTTTATATATTGGGAAAAGACTGGTGCCATTGACACCAGAGGGTTTTATAGTATTTTTTTTCATTTGTCCAATTACATTGTCTTTTACTTTTGACTTTTGACTGACATCTAATTCACCATATTTTTTGACAGATGATACATAGAGTCAAAAAAACCAAAACCCTGCAATTCATGTGTGCTAAGTACATTACAAGGATAACAACAGTGTTTCCTATATAATGTGAGGTCTAATGTCCTGACCAGAACAGTGTTCTTTGCTTGTCTTCACAGTAGAGGATGGCATAGAGACTGAATGGTCAGAGGTGGCATCTGTAGCAGACTCTCACTGGAGAGTTTTGTTGACTCCCTATAGTCTTCCTCAACTCTGCCCCTTCATTTTTCATTTTGAGTGTTATATAATGATGTGTCCTCAGTCTTATATAGAATGCTAAATGTTCTGAGTGCTTCTAGACAGTCAAATCTTAAAGCCAGTACTTCCTGGGCTGAAGGGGTGTAACCAACCAGCAATTAGAATTAACCAGACTAGCTTTAATATAAAATATTCAGCTTTAATAAAGGGGAAAAGGGGAGCTTACAAAACCAGGGTTCCAGCGGAGTTCAGGAAAACGAAGAGGAAGCGGGAAGTGCACCCACCAGATTTATAAATAAATCTTGGCCTTAGGGGAACACACCCCACAAACAAGGTGATTGGCTGAGCTTCCCCTTCATTGGGCCAGCTAATACATTCCTACAGTGAAATATCAGTTGGTTATTAAGGGAAATTGGGAGCAACATCATGCCCCTCCTCAATCTTTTGTGTTCGTACGTGGCATTAGATGAGAACTCGGTTGAACACTTTTGCATCTAAAAATTTTCACCCAACGTCCAGTATCTACCACTAGAATTTCACCTTTTCAACTTCAGTTAATAATCAAGGTATGCCTTTTCACTTCCTGTCCATTTTCGGTAGATTCTGTATCTCACCTATGTTTCTATCTCACTGTAGTGTGGGCAGTTTTAGTTCTTAAACAATTGGCCCATATATTCCGTTTTTATTTGCTTGAATGTATCAGTGACATTTTTCTGACAACAATCTTTATGTTTATCCATCAGGAAAGAAGGAATCAGATTGGTGGAGCAATTGATTAAGTCAAGTCTCAACTGCATCCTTTAACACAATACGGGAAGCAGAGGCTCCTAGGCCATCCAGAAAGTGTTTAGCTAGCCACTTGAGACATGGCCTAAAAAAAGTTAATAGTCTAGACCTTAGGGAGTGTTTGGGGCAGTTGTCAAGTCTCTCTTCACGTGTTTGAAACAAAAGTTATTTCAACTCAAGATGCCACCTGCGTAGGTCTGCAGGTGAATGGATGAAGGTTTCATCACAGAATGAGAGTGGGACTATTCAGATGCTCTAAATGTCTGCAGGCAGTAGGATTACTTTTAATGGTTAGCTGATACTTCTTTTGGAGCAACTCACTTTCTGTTGCAGCCTCCAAATCTTTCTTAGCTCCAACTCACTTCCGTAAATAAAGTCATCTACGCAAATCTCATCAGGAAGTGCAGTTCCATGGCCCTGCAGAGAAACCGTGTCTGAGAAGAATGAGTAGAAAAAGCCAGGGATGGATCTGGGCTCAGAAAAGCAACTGTACTGACAAAAATAGCTAGAGATGATTTGGGGAAGTTAAGCCAGGGGAAGAATTAGGAAGGGAGGCACACCAGAAAATAAGAATCTTTTTATAAGTAGGGAAGTGAAAATTTAAAATACTGACAAGACCCTGAAGTAGAAAAAAAACACAGGGAGAAACAGAATTTAGTGAAGTTTAAACATTGTCTTCCTAAGAAGCTATTCATTCAGTAATTGTGCACTGAAAAATTATGTCATGTCAAATATAGGAAAAACAAACTAAAATAAAAATCCCAATTGTTTAAATAGTTATTTAGGTGTTCTCATGACCCTTTAGAGAGAATTTTTAGTGTCCCATTTTGTGTTTGTTTGAGATGAAGAACATGATGGATCACTGACATTTATTGAGAGAAGAGAGCGTGAACACTCCACACTCATGGAACCCATGTATGGCTGCAATGTCATTCTCTCTTCATGTATGTGAAGACACAGAGTGTGTGTGGGGATATGGGTTTCACCTCAGATCACACATCACTGAAGGTGAGGTTTGAGTGCAGCAGAGCGAGTCATTTTTAAAAGCTTATCATTTTTTGGGATGAGCCACTAGAAGATGACTTTCATTGGGATCTAATGACTTCATCTTTTATCATTTACTGCTGAGGCAGATCATGGCAGCTGGCTGGGGGTAACCCTGTTAGCGATGGGTACAACATGTAGCCTTTAGAACCCTCTATAATGTGAGAAACCAGAAAAACTTTCCCAAGGATCTCTTCTATCTGCAATGTAGGACTTAACAACCCAGTGCTGTGGCCTAGTCAGTCTCTGGGTGAGCCTTGGAAGCCAAGGTGAACTCTTCCTTTGGTCCATTATAACGTGCTACGATATCTTCCACGATCTCATGATGTCCCCCAAGGAAAGATTTAAGTGATGAGGATCTTATGAAAATAAAAGGGCGTGTGATATTATTCTAGAACAGTTTCATGTACAGTTTCAGGAGATGAAAGGACTTCTCTATAAAATTTATGGAAAGGAGTTTCCATAAAACCCTTAGAAGAATAAAGTTCAGGCACATGGAGGACCTGGCATCCTGATACGGGTTTAGAAGATAAAAGATGCTGCTCACAGTGTTCACCTGTGTGGTTCCTGAACCACCTTGTGATTACCCTGTGTCTTGCTCTCTTGTCTGGATTGATTGTTGTGCTGTTTAGTTCTAATTGTGAACTTGTCACAGCTTAGAATCACCTGTGAAGAATCTAGTGGGGAATTATCTAGATCAGCTTGGCCTCAGGCATGTCTATAGGGGATGACCTTGATTGTTAAAAGAAGACCCAGCCCACTGTGGGTGACTCTATTCCTTAGGCAGGTTGTCCTAAGCTGTCTAAGAGGAGAAGGCTAGGTGAGAAGCAGCGATGAGTTTCTTATCTCTTTATTCTTGACTATGTAAATAATGTGATTGGCTGCAGAGTTTCTGCCTTAACTTCTGTGAAATGATGGAATGCATCTTGGAACTGTAAGCCAAATAAACTCATTTCTTCTCATGGCAACAGCAATGGAGCTAGAAGAGATGGTTCTCTTTTCCCGTTATTTCTTATTCTGCCATTCTCCTTTTGCCCCTCTCTCTGGCTCTGACTTAGTGTCATCTTTGATGCTTACAAAGGTCAGATGTAGAAATTTTGTGTGAAGAGGCAGCCCTGAGAATAATAACTTTCTGAGCTTTTAACTTTTTTCTTAATGTTCAAAACTGATCTTAACGCTAAACGATATGTTCTGTAAGGTCTTTTAGTGCACTAGCCTGGCAAAAGTTGGCTTCAATGAATTGTACAGATTTAAATTGAATTGAATTAAACCTAGTAAAGGTCACATTTGACACTTCTAAAGGAATCCAGACTCAGAAGTGCCAGCCATCCTGAACATTGTAGGAGAGACAAGCCAACTCCACAGTTTCTAGTTTGAAGAGTATTTTAATATAATCATTTATATATTTTCAAAAATTCACAAAATAACCAGACTTCTGTTAACATTGCCTGAGCCCAAATCACCGCTACCTGTTTCAGGATTTGTTGCAAAACAAATCCCATAATACCATATCGTATAGCAAAAGCATAAATCAGATAGTTCAAATTACATCTACAAAGTCCACCCAGCTTACTAAAATAACCTGCAACTCAAGACATGGTATGTAAAAATATAGACATGGGCTGGAGTGATGGCTCAGAGGGCAAAGTACTTTCACAAAGATGTGAGTTTAGATTCTCTTCACCTGTAAAATGTGGAGTGGGATATATCTGCCTGTAATCCTACTAATGGGAGGTAGACATAGGAGGATCCCAAAGGTTTGTTGGTTAACCAGTCTATCCAATGATGGAGTTTAAGATTCTGTCTCAAAACAAAGCCCTCTGTCTCAAAAAAATATATAGAATGCAATAGAAGACACATGATGTCAACCTCTGGTGTCCACACACAGATGACATGTACCTTACCCCACTTTCCAATATATGAGCACATATGTGCACACACACTCACATACATGTGCATGCACACACATGCTTACATGCAACATAAAAATACATACCACACAAATTGCAGCCATTATCTCCTTGGGTGGTAGAGAACATAGATACTAAGAGCCTTCTCAGTCTTCAGAGTAAATGTGAGGGCCTCCACTTGGGAGAGAGAGAGAGAGAGAGAGAGAGAGAGAGAGAGATACAGAGAGAGAGATACAGAGAGAGAGATACAGAGAGAGAGAGAAAGAAAGAAAGAGAGAAAGAGAGAGAGAGAGGAGATGAGTCAGAAGCAGATGAACTTGCACTAGAACTAGAGAACATAACACTAAGAGTGACATGCAAAGCCAATCTGAGACCAAAAGCAGGCATGAGACAGTAGAGCTGCTGATATAAAAGTGCTAAGGAAGAAGCAGCCTCCGATAAACAAAGGTGGGTGAAATCCATTCACATGTAACCACGGAAACAAAGAGGACCATAAGACTGTCGAGGAAAAGGAATGAAATAATGTATCTGTATAACTTCATGTAAAGTTCTGATCCAAGGAAACAAAATGATATGTTGTTTTGGACCCTAGAGACAATATAAAAATGTAAGTAAGAGAAAACAAAAAGGTGTTTGTTCAAGGACTGATGAAAGGGCTGGGGTGGTTCAGTGGATAAAGTTCTCACTGCGTGAGCATGAGGACCAGAGTTCTGATCCCAAGCATCCAAGTGAATGCTCGGTGGGTGTGGCAGACTGCCTACAATTCCAATTCTGTGTGAGTGCTCAGAGCTCAATTAAGCAACTCTTTTTCAGTGAATGAATAGGAGATCAGTTGAGGAAGACTCAGTACTCCACATGCATATGTACACAAGTACATGCTTAATGCGCACAAACATAGACTCCCAGACACATGTAAAAAAAAAGGAAAGGAAAACCAATTGACTATGGCTTATGTATGTAGAGAATTATTGCAAAAATCTTGAATACTTATAAATACTCTTTTCATGAGCAGGGTTTTGGTACATGGATGTACTTGAATGTTATTGAATTCATATGGGTGTGCTAATGAATTCTTTTTTACACAATATATACAACCATTTACACATACATACACATGCATGGCTATACACTTGTATGAGTATGTGTATTCAAGACACTGGGCAATGAAAACCTGTGAGCCACACTTAAAGTGTTTCAACTGGGAGGAGGGTAGGAGCGTAAGGCTGGGAAATTCCCTGAGCCATAGAATATAGTTACAACCCCTTTCATAGAGCAGTTGGAGCTTTGCGCATGAACAGAAATAGAGCTGTTATGAGCAATGAGACCTTTGCATCATAAAGTGTGGAAAGAACACAGGGACCTGGAAATAAACAGGAAACACAGAAAAGGAGAAGGTAGAACTTGCATTTGTTCAAATAAGTGTACCTTTATTACCCCCCCCCCCCCCCCCCCCCCCCGCAATATCCAATTGTCTACTACCTCAAGATGGGTAAAATAGTCACCTTAGAATTTTGGCATTTTAGAGAATGTTTTTAAAACCTATAAAGTTGAGCAACCATTATTCACAACTTTCATCTCCCTTGATATGTTCTTCAAGATTTATTTTAGCTCAGGTACTTGTCTGCTACAATCCCAGTGCCATGATGTGGAAACAACAGCAAAACCTAAGGCCAGATGGCACGATGGGTTGAGAGAGGATTTGTGGGTCCTTGACTCTGGCCTCTGTGGAGGCTGTGGGCAGGGCTCATATAGAGAATGGAGGAGGGGGTGACTTGGCTAATTCAGATTTGTTTGGAGCCAATGTTGCTATTGGGTTGAGAAGCAAGGCCTTACCCAGAAGACAGAGTATAGGATTCTAAGAATTGTACAGGACTAGAGATTGCAGCCAATTTGCTAGAAAGTCAGAAGGAGAATTCCAGGGATTCTAGTGTAAGATAGGAGACACTTGGGTCAGAGGTAAAAGACTGCTGTGTCACAGCCCCAATGGTAGCCAGTGTGTCAGCTTTTGTGCTTAGTTCCCTTTGTGCCCACTTTCCTCAAGGTACTCCAAAGAGGACCAGGGATCACTTGCACATCTATTGGGTTCTGTGACACCAGAATGATAGAGGTTATGAAGTCAAGGATACCTGGCTATCACCGTAGAGGGTCATAAGTCAAACAAAGAATCTCTAAGACATGAGTGCTCCTAGCTTTAGAGAAGTTTCCTATTATCCAGTGATACCGGAAGAAACACAGGTACTGAACTAAATAAGACAGTGCAGACAGAGCCCCTGTCATCTTCATGCTGACAAGTTCAAACTCATATGTGCTTCTGAGTGTTTACATAGTCTGGAATTATTAAAAGAATGTGATAATGGTTGCCATTATGTTCTTTCCAGAAGTGGGAACATGGAGCCCAGATTCACTTTAATTAAAAAAAAAAATCTTTGCTGCTTTTTTTGGTAAAAGAATGAGTCTGAATGAAGCCCCTACACAATAAAAATTTGAGATAGAAAAGGTAGCTTTGATTTTCCAAATCTACAGGTAAGCTATAGCTTGTAATGGCTTAATAATTTCTAGAGTGTCAAATTTCTGTGAAAGCTATATTCATTCTATAAAAACCATGCTTTTAACTTTGATCTTTTTCAAGGCTTGTAATATGTGAATAACTTCTTGTCAATCAAGGAACATCTAAGCTTTCCAATATCTCCATTTTTTTGGTAGATGTCATTGTTAGGGCTTCTATTGCTGTGCTAAAACACCATAACAAAAGAATAGCAAGTTAGGGAGGAAAGGGTTTGTTTCATCTTCCATGTGCACATCACAGTCTATCACTGAATGAAGTCAGGGCAAGAGCTTAAGGTAGGAAGACCCTGGAGGCAGGGTCTAAAACAGAGGCCATGGAAAAATGCTGCTTACCAGTTTGTGTCTCATGACTTGGTCAGCCTGCTTTCTTACACACCCAGGACCACCTGTCCAAGGGCGGTACTGTCCCCAGTGAGCTTGACTTTTCTCACCATTCATTAATAATGAAAACCAAAAGAAATGCTTACAGACTTGCCTTTAGGGCACTCTTAAGGACACTTTGTCTCAATTTTGATTCCCTCTTCCAAGGTACATGGAGCTTTATGTCATGTTGACAAAAGCGGGCCAGCACATTTGCAAAACATTCCTGCTACATCTGATAAGATGATAAGGTTTTTTAGACTCTGCCTGTTCTTGTCACAGTGGTCTAGACACAGGAGACATTGCCTGTTGAGTACCTGTCTAGCCGACTGTGGAAGGCAGAGTTAGGAAGACTCAAATATTTTCCCCTATGGCACTAATACCTAATTATAATTTTAGACCTGGCTTGTCAGTGATTAGTTGTGCAGAGAAAGGCTGCAGTTCAGCTTGGAGATAGTCCTCTAAACCTCAGCCTCCACAATGTGGACTAATCTGATGGCTAAAAACATTGTAGGGCCAAGGAAAAGTCCAAACTCTTTATACAATATGCAGACCATTCCTCCCACCAACGCTTTCATTTGTAGAACTTTAAAAAAACTTCAAAGTGGACCTGTGAGACTTTCTGAGATTCAGGGTCCCCTTGAGTGTTTATTTAAGCATAGAATCACATGTTCTGTGGCCAGAGAATATACTTATTTCGTTTTAGAATAAGAATGTGCATCTAAACATCTCAGAAACAATCTGTAAGTCGGATGCAATTGAGCCATGCACCAGCCTGCTTGTCTAAATGCTCAAATGTTTTGAGACTTCGTACGAGGTAGCCACTCTCCCCAAGTGTCCCTTCATTTTATGTATCGATTCAATATATTGACACTTGGATTAAATTCCAGAACAATTCTAGCCCAAGCAGCAGTTGGTGAAGTTCAGCACAAGAATCAAGTGCTCCAAAATATGGGGCTTCTAAACGCAGGTCTGCGAGGAAGCCCTGCCCTTTGTCCACCAGATGTATTCACATTCCGGACACAGGGGACTCTTCTGAGCCCCGCGGGCCCTTCTCTGAGCCTCAGCCTCCGCAGTATGGCTTGATTGCTTCCACAAGCATCTAAATGAAGAAGAAATCTATCCTTTCTGTTCTTGTTTACCTAGGGCCTGGCAGCTCGTAGTAGTTTGCCCATTTGCTGCAAAGAATTCCACTTCCTTTTGAGGCCAGCTGCAGGGACTTTGTAGCCCTGTAATCGCATCTTCCCAGACAGCCACGCCAACAATTGTGCCAAGCAGCCCCTGAGCCGTGATTACCCTGAAATGATTATTTGTGGGTTTGTCATTCATTTCCTAAAACTGGCTCTTCTTGGCATCTCCCCACCCCATGTTGTTCTGCGTGAGCCGCAGCTGCACGGCTATAGCTCACGTCTCCCCTAGACGGGTATTCATTGTGATTATACTGGGGGAATTCTGTGGATTTTTTTTCTTTACTCAGCGGGCAATTACAATAACAGGGCATAATAGGACCTGGTGTGAGGGAGTTGAAATGCCTAAGGGAAAGGTTAAAGCTGAGTAAGGAGTTTAATAAGGATATCTATAGCCGGGCGGTGTTTGTAAATGTGTAATTCTTGCTTTTTGCTTCTGTTTTGAAAAGCTAGCCCGAGAGGATTGAGACTCAAATGTGAAGCAATAGCTCGACGTTGTTGATTGGGAAAACCAGACCAAGGAAGGGATCTGGGTTTGTGAGAAGATTCTTACAGACCCTTTCTCTTTGTTCAGCAGGGATGAATGAATGAAGCAGGGAGGAAATGCAGCTGCACAAGGCACAAAAACGCAGACTTCTTTCCTCCACGGAAACTCTGATAAACTATCAAGAAACTTTAAGGTTCATGCTAGGAGCAGGAGGCACAAAGTTGGTGGTGGTGACTGTCTTCATTCTTTCATATTTTACTAATATACGTGAAACATCCATCTACTCTGTTAGTCTCAGTGATAAGCACTACACATAAAGGATACCGGATCTACCAGCACCATTCTTTCTCCTCCAGGCTTCAGGATCTAACATGAAAACGTGTATTTCTAAGCCCTGGACCGGGGTTCTTCGCATGACAAAGATTTCTGGTTGTCAGTCTGTTGGATTGTAGGTGCCTGGCACAGCGCTCTTTCAGAAATGAGACATGTTATGAAAATTATAGCACCCCACTACAATATTTCTCCTCTGAAACATACCTTTTATTCAGAATATTTGCTTATACTCTCTCTCCGAGAGATCTCCAAATCATTGTTTTATGCATTTTATAAGAGTTTATAGGTTTTATTTCCATATGTATATAGCTGTATGAAGATTTCATTATGGTAACTTCTAGAATTTTTGGGAGACCATGTAGCTGTATGAAAACTTGTCTTCTTTTTCTGTTTTCTTTCTGTCTGTGTCTGTCTCCCCCCACCCCGTGTGTGTGTGTGTGTGTGTGTGTGTGTGTGTGTATGTGCACACACATGCAGGTGCACATGGTGGTCAGAGGTCAACTTCAAATCTTTTTCTACAGGAACCTTCCCCTTGGCTTTGCAGACAGAATCCTTTTCTCGGACATTGGACTCATCGGTTACGATAGGTTGGGCAGATTCACCCTCTCTCCCAGTACTGGAATTCCAAGTGAGCCACCGCATCAAACTTTGCACATGGGGGCTGGAGATTGAAATTGGGTCCTCATGCTTCTGATACAAATACTTTACTTACCGAACCATCTCTCCATCCCCACCTCCTTTTCTGATAGACTGAGGAACACATATTCACAGAAGTAGAGCAATTTGTTCAAGTTATTGTGTTGGTGAATGATCTAGGAAGAACTTAAGCCCCAAAGCTCGGATCTCAAAATGGACAAAGGGTTTCTATTGTATTGGAGTGCATGCTCCTTCTTCCATTGTGCTACAGATAAGTGACAAGACAGAATGTTTGCTAAATGTCACTCGGGAGCTGTGGGGAATGGAGGAAGACCTGTGTGAGTGTGTAAGGACAGGAGGAAGCTCTGAGCGAATGTATGTTGTTGACATGAGTATAGCCATGTTCAGAACCCCAGTGCCTCAGACACAGGGAGAATGACAACGGCTTCCTAGAGTCAGGCTCGGGGAAATGGCAAACCTTCTCCCTAGTCCAAGTGTAGTGTTCATAATATGTTGATTTGCTTCCTCCTCCTGGATTGTTGCAGCCTGAGACTGCTTCTCTACAGAGACCTTCTATTGTGATTAGCCAAACTCGCCTCCTTGTTCAACTGTGTGCAGTTAGCTTGGTTCAGATGTATAAAATATACACATGCCATGAGTTTCCAGGTTGCTGTTGTGACTGCGTCTCCAGCAGAGCATACAGTCTACTTGATTCCAGTGTTCTGTGCGTGAGTCTACGTACCCATTATTTCTCATTCCTAGTTATCACCTAGGTCCATTTCTGAGCCATGAAAACTGAGGTGAGGAGCTTCCTTCGGAGCAGAGCAGGGTAGAAAGATAGCATCAAGGGACAAGAATCAAGCACCAGGAGCCTCGATGGGTAGAGAGGAGAGCAGGCAAGCCATGACTATCCTCCTAGAACGTTTCCAACCATCCCTTCTCTTCACAGAGGCAAATGTGGATGCTCTGCTCTGCCTTCAACCCCTCGAAGTTTGGCTTGTCACGATAGCAATCACAGTCTTCCTCTGGATATTGAACAATAGGTTGGGAATATCTCTATCAGTTGCGTTTAGCATTGACAGAAGCAGAAAGCACACAGAGCTTCCCTGTGCACAGCAGCACAGAAGCAGGCAGGGAGAACAGAATGCAGTGAGAGGCCTCTGACAGGTGGGGGTCCCAGGATGCATTATTTTCTTTGCTAGCAAGTGATATTTTTGAAGTTGCATTTTCTTCCAGACACACTTTCTTTCTTATAATATGTTCCCCTTTTGCCTTTAGCTGACTTGCCGTGGATGTGATTATAACCAGAGTTTCCAACCACAACATACTGACTTTATTGAGTTTTCCCCATTGGGCCATCAGTGCTCGTGCAATTAGACATGATACTTCGTGTGTGTGTGTGTGTGTGTGTGTGTGTGTGTGTGTGTGCGCGCGCATGCTCTCCATGCGGTAGATACTTAGCTAATTTATATTCTATTGAATCGAATTGAATTATGAAGTCATTATACTGCCCTGTACAACTTCTAACCTCTGTGCTTCAAGTAAAATCTCTAAGGTAACAACAATATTTCTTCCATATAATTTTTTTTCATGGTTCCATCCCTAATTCCTCAGAAAGGGTTTGACTTGCCATGATCTAACTTTCTGTTTGTTACTGAGTGAATGTTTGAGGTTGATACAGAAAAACAAAAACAGATAATTAACCATAAATCTTGGGCTTTAATGACATCAGACTCTAAAAGTTACCCCAATGAAATCTTCAGGAATTTTGAATATAGATGTATTTTCAGTGATTTCTACTGGGACCTTTCTGATAGATCATGAGAGACTTAGTTAATTTAATTAGGGTGAATTACAACAAAATTACAAATGTTATAAAAGGCATATTCTCCTGATTGAAATGAAATTATGTAATAATAATAGAAGAAAGAGTCTAACATTTTTTTATCCTAATTTCTACAGTGGTCTGCTTACAAGTTTATTTTGCCTTGTACTTTCTTTGATTTCAATGTTAAATGAAATTAGTTTATACTTAATAAAATTAAACATCTTAAAATCCAGTGTTCCTTAAGCTTGAGTCCATGTTTCCACCAAGATCCCTACCCATTGCCAGGGTGCCTATTATTCCATTAGAGTAGGGCTTTGAGTAAATAGTATTACCAAAAGCAGTATCCTGGTAAATATCTAACCAGTTCATACTAGAAAAGAAATCTCCTTGGTAGTGTCTGGCGATTCCCATGGTGGAAAGACTCCTGCCGTGGTTTAATTGCTAGATGTGGATGCAGCAATACTGGACTTGTTAATGGAAGGAGCATGGTCAGCACTGTCTATGCAGATGAGAGGAGTGGGCACCTCACTGCTGACTGCAGAGCTCCACCGAGGCCTGTTATTCCCCGGGTTCATATAGCTCACCATGGCAAACCTTGCCAGCAGTGCATGCATATTTGAGCCTCCTTAGCCATATTTTTTTCCCTACAATTACCCAGTTCTGTCGCTGCAGTGTAAATCTGCCATAGACAAACACATAAGTGAACAACAGAGACACACTCACCAAAGCATTGCTTACGAAAGGTGGCAGCCAGACTTCAGCCTGCATGACATGCAATGCATTTAAAACCATAAGTGAGTTCAAAGGGAGGCGATAGCTCCTCGGAAGTTAGAAAACTTTGAAGAGATACCATGAGACCCCCAGAGAAAAGCTATGGGCAGCTGTGATGGCTGTACCGTCTGTGTGTGGAAGTATGGGTTAAGGGGAGGCCAAAGCCATTAAAATGAAAGCCAATAAAATGTTTACTCAATTCCATTGTTTAGGGAACTGCAGTGTGTTTCTATCAACTCTATCGATTCTGTCACCCCGGAGGATGTGAGGACTCTGGGGGAAATGAGAAAGCTGGCAAAGTCTCCCGGAGTCCAGCTCCTATCAAACCTTTCTGGATGCTTATTTGCATGATGTTTATGAATCCTCCCTATAAAATATGTAGTTTTGAGTGAGGATAGGCACTGGTCTCTCTATCTCTATTACCCCTGGCTAATTCTCTCCCCACTAAGCAAAAATTCCAAGTTCATCCCTTAATGACTTTTGCCCTGTGAGGGATGGATCATCTCCACGGCCAGCACAGGAGCAGAGAGGCTGTTGAATTTCCAGGCCTCTATGGAATGTTCTTTGAAACAAAGCAAAAACCAAAAAGATGCTCAGAGAGAACTGATTATGGGCAGTAGAACTAAGACTCTCTTCAGATGCACCTCACACCTCTCCTTAACCAGCTGCTTTCTTGCAGTCCAGTGTTAGGACTCCTAAATGGAAGACGGAGTTCAGTAGACTTCTCTTATTTAACTCCAATGCCGTCCGTATTTACTAGGGATTTGATAACAGACAAACGGATCATGACGTGAAAGCTCTAATGTGCTTAAGGACTGTTAAAAAGCACTTAACATTCCTCTCTCACCATGTAAGTACTGGATGAACGACTCAGTCTCTAATTCAAGGAAGGTTGTCTGGCTCCTCATCCTGCAATGCTGACTTGAAAACAATAAAACATATATATCAACAAGATGGCTCAGCCCTCACCCCTCTTTGAGTACACACACAGTGAGCCTCAATAATTTCCCAAGAACCTTTTAGGGCAAATCCTCTTGTGGGTCATGATAGAATTTGAGATTCTTGTAAGTAACGCCCCTTTATGAAGAAACTTTCGCTTTACTGATTTCTATCTTCCCAATCTCTAGAGCCTCTTAATTCCATCTGGAGGGAGCCAGCCCCCTCTTCCCTCACCAGGAGGGAGCCAAACCTTACCCCCACCCCACCCAAGTGCAGAGTCTCTAGAAGGGAGTAAAACTGTTTGCTATGTCATTCACTAGGAAGAGTGGGATTAGGGTTTAGACTGCTGTGGAGTGATAGTTATAACCACAGTTAGAAACATTTGCCCTGCTATGTTCCCTTAGAACTCTGCTGTAAGACCAAACCTTTGATTCTCCCATAGTTGAATTGTCAGCAATTCACATAGTAACCTCCTTGTCTTGTTTAGCCTTTGGCTGGGAGCCCCAGAAGTAGGTGACCACAAATCCTGAGAATCAAGGTTTATTTAATAGAGAGTTGCCCCTCTCCCTGAGGTGGGAAATGGAGACGTCTCAAACAACCTTAAGTAAACCCCAGGGAAAGAGGAAATGTGTCCTGGAATTCAACATGTGGGTTTTTGTTTGTTTGTTTGTTTGTTTGTTTTTGTTTTATGGAAACAGTGTTTCTTTGTGTAACAGCCCTAGCTGTCCTGGAACTAGCTCTTCTAGACCATTGGTCTCAAACTTACAGAGATCCACCTGCCTCTGCCTCCCAAGTGCTGGGGTTAAAGGTGTACTCCACCACTGCCCGGCTTTCAAGTAGTCTTTTGAAAATCTCCCAGGACCAGGTTTGGAAAGGATATCAATATTCTTTCTTGTGAAAAATGTCTTCTGAAGATGAAAGCTGAATTCAAGTGTGTCTGAGTTATTTCACAAAACACATATGTGTAAAACTGCATTCAAACAAGTTCCATTATGACAAAAATCACGAGAGCTAAACCTGTTCCTCCCCTCAGAAAACCAACTCCGTTTAGTAGACTTGAGTCAAGGAGCTTCAAGTTTTAACTTCCACCTTCACTACACAGGCTAATTCTTAAAAATGTTCAGAATTAGCTTTCAGTCTAAGAGTTCGTTAGGATAAAGAACATTCTTGGCTGCAGGCCCACTGACACAGCTTACCTCTCTATGACAACATAAATGCAATCAGAAAAGCGAAACATAGAAAATGAAATGGCTTTCTCAAAGGACAGCCAGCAGTTATCATCGGGAATATTCTTTGTGCCCACTGAGGGCTCTCGAAGGTGTTCCCACAGTGTCTGGAAACCTCAAATCTCAAAGCCGAAAGGAAGCACTAGAGAAGAGGACTTTGGGGGCAGTCAGCTTACTCTCAGTGCTTTACAGAGATTAGCGATTTAAGACCCAAGTGTTTTTGTCTCAGGACATGTAAGTGACTGACAGTAAGTGAGATGACCCTAGAACAGAGATTTCGGCTCTGCTCCCACTCCCTGTCTTCTTGTCTATCTCTTCTCTGGTCATTGACTCATGCCTTTCTGTAAGAGTTTTTATCAAAACTATGGTATGTTCCACTGAAGAGAGAGCATTTTGATAAATCCACTAACAGCACATGCAAAATTTTAGTACAGATCTTGGACATCTATTGAAGGTGTGGCTTACCTTTTCTTTTTTTTAAAAAAAAATCTCATATTTATTTTTGTGTGTGAGAGTGTTTTGTTTTGTTTATGCACTACATGGATGCCTAGTAGCCATGGAGGCCAGAAGAGGGTCTAAAATCTCAGGGGACCAGAGTTATAGACATCTGTGAGCTACCATGTGGGTACTAGGACCTCTGGTCCTCTGGATGAGCAATAGGTAGTTCCAGCTGCAAGCTATTGTTTCAACCCCATGTCTGACCTCTTCTGAACCATTGTTGTTGTTCAGAAAGACAAAAAAGTACTTACCCTTTGGAAAACTCAAACTTGTGAATGGTTGTTATCGGTGAGTGTAGTGGACACAGGCCTGGACACCAACGCACAGAGGCTTAAGTAAGTGGGCCCTGGCCATCCTGCTTACACAGGGAGAGTCTGCATTCAAAAGACATGAACGTTTATGGGAACCGTGGGCTCTGGTCAGCACCCACATAAGGGTTCCATTGTTATTTTCGCAATGCATGGCCATTGTTGTTATAAATGGGTTGCTCTGTGCACTCCTTTAATAAGCCCATATGATCATTTAAATTGCTGGGCCCTAACTGTTCTGTTGCTTAGTTCAAAATGGTCTATGCACAGCAGGAAATGATGGAGTAGTCGTTTAATTTCTTGAAAGATAGTGATTGTTTCTGTAAGCTCTTAACAACAGAACTCAGACGCTCAGTAGAAAATGCGTGTGTTGAAGTAAGAAGGAACATGCAGTATTTTTCTTCCAGCCAAACTCACATTCTTTTTGTGGGGAAGGTTGGGCAGGTACACTGACCACTGTGGCTTTCAAGTACCATGGTAACCAGGTGTTGAGCCCTGACTTGGCAGCAGCTATGTCATCAACCCTGGGATGAGAAGTTCAGTTTGTTTCTAGTGTCCAGAAATAGCTCCCCTTGTGGCAGCCTTTGTGCTATCCTCTGTAAAATCAGAGAAGCTGCCACTTCTGTTGCTTCATCCTCTGTTTTATGGTCAGTATCTAAACTCCACTATCATTGGCTTTCAGGCTGGCTATCAGTACTCCTCTTTCACACGTTGAGAATATTCACCAGCTTGTTCAGTAGAACAGCTGGAGGACCTGAGTTTGGATCCTCAGCCTGAGCATGAATAGGTGTCTCATTGTTGTGATCCCTGTGCTAGAAGACAGAAACAGGTGGGTTCCAAGGCTCATAGGCTAGACAGTAGAGACAACTGACCAGCTCTAGGTTCACTGAGTTACTCTGTTTCAAAAACAAAGGAGGAGAGATAAAGAGGAAGACGTGACCTCAGCCTCTTGCCTGAACTCCTTCACACATGGGTGTGAGCACCCTCCCCCCCAACAACATGCACGCACAGCATGCACTACACAAACACAGAGGAGGGAGTTGGGAGAAAGCCAGCTGTCCATCGGCATTCTCTTCTTGTGCTTCATGGCCTGTGGAAATGCGCAGCATCCAAGCACATCTTCCCAAAGCCCTGAACTTCACCATGCCACAATAGACTGCACCTTCTCAATCTATGGTCAAAATAACTCCTTTCTCTTTTAACTTGCTTTACTCAGGTCTCATATTACAGAAACAAGAAAAATAGCCAATAAAGTAAGTTTCCTCTCAATCATTCTATCCCCAAAGTATTTTTTTCAGAAGTTTTAACACCATGAGGTGACCATTCTGTTACTCCCATTAACTACCCTGTTGGTAAAGCTTGGTAAAGTCCTTGATTGACAGGGTCTGGGAAGGGTATTTAATACAGCAACTTCAAACCACCTGAGCCAGTAATAGAGTTGTACAAGCTACAATAGATTGATATGCTAGAATAATATTTTCTAGAAAAGAATTACAAATACCTTGAAGTGCAATTAATATACATACTGCACACACACACACACACACACACACACACACACACACACAAACAAGAATGTTTATGAAAGTATCTAAATATGTGCAAGTAAGTAGGAAACTAGGGTTTTCTATACTACTTGAGGTATTTCAATTTATTAATGGCATTGTTTATTTTGTGTTATTATCCAAATTGGTCATGCAGAATCCCCATCAAACTACTTTTACTTTTTTTTCCTTTCCTCTACCATTCTTTGAATTTTTTTTGCTTTCTCATTTAAGATATCTCATCTAGCTCTTCCCAAGACCTGGTCTTAGAAGCAGCCTTTTCTTCTTCTACCAAAGCGACCTTGGCATCTTTTCAAAGAGAGCAATAGTAATTAGAAACCAAAACCTTAGAGCTGAATGTGCTAAGTGCTTAGCTTTTGCTAAGAGCTTTTATGATCAATGGGCAGACCTAGGACATGTGCATGGCAGGCTGAATAGTACTTCCCAAAAGCCCTGTTCACCCACACCTCAGAATGTGACTCTACTTGAAAAGAATGTCTTTGTAGATGCAATTACTTTAAATGAGGTCATCATGGGTTAGGTTGCATTATAAATCCAAAGGCTGGCGTGTTTATGGGAGAAAGGAGAGAGAGAGAGAGAGAGAGAGAGAGAGAGAGAGAGAGAGAGAGAGAGAGAAAGAGAGAGAGAACCACAGTCACACGAACAAGGCCATCTGAAGACAGACAGACACCAGAGTCATGTGCAGCCACAAGACTCAGAATGCCAACAGGGTCCAAAATCGCTGGCTTCCACCTGCAGCTTTGAGAGGTGTGGAATCTGCTGTCTTTCTCAGTCTCCAGAAGGAGAGCTGGAGAGTGAATAAAGACCTCCTGATGACTACTTTGTTTTGGATTTATGACCAGATCAGGGAAAAATACCTTTTTGTTGTTTTCAGCCAGTTTGTGATAAGCTCCAGGGCAACCCTAGAATACTAATACAATACAATACAATGTGTATGATGTGGACCTGTGTGCATTCATGTGCACTCACATTTTCATCCACGTTTATTATTCTACAATTTCATCTCCTGTTCCATCCCAATACTATGGGGGTTACTATCTCCAGTTGTCTATTTGTAACTTTCTTTCCTTTACTAAAAAGGCTAGCTCCAATTATCTTGATGCTGATTACATCAGTCTGTTTTAGTCTGTTCCATATTATGAGAGCAGACTAGAAGGGATTGGGTAAGTGCATAGATAAATATATTCTTCACTGCTAGGAGGGCCAGTAGTTAAGGTGCCAGTATCCGTAACTGCCTTCACGGTGTAATATCTTGTTGAGATATTTCCCAAATGAGAATTTACTTTCATCATTGATATTGGAAATATACACATTAAATGTGTATTCATAATCTTGCTTTCCTTGACTCCATTCCAACCCATCTGGAGGAAAGACAAGCTTACACACACAGCCCCATTAAGTCTCAGCTTGCTTGCTTTCCACCGAATAGTGGGGAATGCTTTGGAGGAATGCAGCTACAAGTCAAGATCACAGTTCAGGGCACAGTATAGGGGATGAGTTCAGCTCACTGATGTTTTCTGCTGTCTAACTAGGGCTCTTGTAAGCAAGTATTAGCTGTATGGCCTTGTTCACCTTATTTCCTTCATCACTCAGCATCCTGATCTGTTAAATGGAGGTTGAAACGTCACTGAATGACAGTGGTAGCTAAAAGTTAATGAACATAAACGTTTTGAGTTCACTCCATGTATACCTGAGCTTCTAAATGTGTTTCAGAGCTATAAGAGTGCCAGGAATCATGGCAGCAAGCAGCAGACATGGTGGTTGGTATGGGAAGTTGAGAGACCATATCTTCAACCAAAAATGTGAAGGAGAGAGTGAACCGGAAGAAGGGTGAAGCTATGAACTCTCAGTGGTGTAGTTCACCTAGCAGCCCTTGACATCCTCCAACTGCTTCACCAGCCAGTGACCTAGTGTTCAAATACCCGAGACTATGGTGTACATTTTCCATTTAAGCCACCACACTTTGTACTGATGGTACATACAAAGTACATAGTCTGTGCTTTGAAGTTCTTGTTACCAAAATGCTGAACTAGTTCTCACTTAGCTTCTACCACTAATGGACGGTGTCATTTCAGAACACATCATTTTCTTTCTGACTTTTGTTATTTCTCCTTTGATAAATGAAGGCAGGTGATGGGAATTGAAATACATAGTCTGAAAGTTACTTTCAACTTAAAACTTTAATGTACCAGAAGCAATGGCCATATCTGTGCTCTTGTCCCTGCCTGGAGCATTGGGCATGGCATTCTGCACAGCACTGACATAACCTCTTATAGATTGGCTCAATGGTCATAGTACTTTATAGCATACTCAACAATAAATACAGTTTGTTAGTAGGACCACATCTCAACTTGTCCAGGTGATTCACTTGAGTAGTTAAACATAGGGAGAAATGAGAAAGACTAAGAGACACAAGGAGAGTTAGTAGAAAGCTCTGGTTACGGAAAAGTTTCATCAGTGAAGGACTTTGTCAAACATTGTTTGGTGAACAAAGCCAAGGTAGAATTTCTTCCTGGATCGCCCCCCCCCCAATATATATAGAAACACCCTTTAAAAGACTTCCCCGAATGGCCCATTACATTGGCCAACTATCCCAAACACTGTCCAGCCTCCTTGATGAAGTAGTCTGACCCTCTGACAAGGGTTTCCGCACCATCTCTTCATGCCTTGTTGGTTTAGTTTCACATGATGGATGACGTGACACGCAGTCGGCAGGGCTGTGGGTACCTGCTCTGTAAATGACTCTGGTATCATGCCGCCAAAGGCAAAGCGACCATCTCTCAATTCTGTCCGAGCATTTTGACTTCAGATTTTCAAGTATGGAAGCTTGTGATTTATGAGACACAGCATTCCACATAAATGGCCTTCTATTCCTTTTGACAAGGATAGACTCCCCATATAACCTCCACCCTATGCTTCCTTGGAAGGATAGCATTGTGCTGGAGAGAAGAGAATAGCTTCCCTTCTCTATCACAAAGAGCAAAAGACGTTTGCATCAGCGGGTGCTTTGTGGACTAAGTCAGATTGGTACACCATAGACGAGGATCAGACGAACAGTAAGGTCGCAGCTGAGTCATGTCCACTTCTCTATGCTAATGGCCAGGTGCAAAGAGAATAGAGATGAGACCTGCAGACGGTAGAGCACTTGGCCGCCATAGCTAAGATCCTGGATTCAGTCGACCCTGCCCACTGTTAACAAAACAAAGCATAACAAAAGCAACATCCGGTGGTTTCTACAGAATGGATGCTGCTTTTCTGATTATGCTGGTACATGACTATTACAGCAAAATTTGGCTATTGAAGAAGAAGAACCTTGGATGTTCCAGGTCTGTCTGGTATACATAAGGAGACCGTGCCACCGAGAGAGAGAGAGAGAGAGAGAGAGAGAGA
>NW_004949173.1:1444375-1474649 GCF_000317375.1 Microtus ochrogaster | reverse complement strand
AAGTTACTGCCCGGGTGTCCTTGACAGATGGTTTGTGCTTTACAGATATCTAGTGTCCTCCCATGGCCTCTGTTGATAGCTAAGAAATCTTGCAGAAAGGGAAGGAAGAAGAGGGAGAAGAGAGAGGGAGGGAGGGATGGAGGGAGGGAGGGAGGGAGAGGGAGGAAGGGAGGGAGGGGGAGAGAAAAGCAAGTTTTAAAAATGTGATGAACCTGAAATTATGTGACAGTTTAGATGAAAAGTTACTGCCCGGGTGTCCTTGACAGATGGTTTGTGCTTTACAGATATCTAGTGTCCTCCCATGGCCTCTGTTGATAGCTAAGAAATCTTGCAGCCCTATATATCATCTGCGCTGCCTTATTTCACCTTCATGGCCCCTGTGCAAGCTGAGACACAGTCATGAGGGGAGGTCAGAAGATGGGATGGACACATGGTGGCCAAGTTTCCTTGTGGCCTAGTATCTCCACGATAAACTCTGAACAGTTCAAATGGGCACAGAATTCCTGGTCCTCAAATCAGAAGAGTCCCAGACACAGAGGGATGAGCTAGTATATTAGTGAGCTTTCCATCACTGTAATAAAGTCCCTGAGATGAGGAACTTACAGAATTAAAAAAACCCTCATGGTTTTGGAGGTGCATCGGTGCATTCGATAATCAGTTGCTTTGGTCTAGGAATGAGGCAGCACATGGTGCCTGGAGAGGGTGGCAGAGTAAGTTACTGGCCTCAGAAGTCAGAGAACAAAAATACCAGGAGGCAGGTGCCAGATATGCAGAATCCCCCTTAAGAGCATGTGCATAGTGACAAAATGACCCCCACTAGCCCCTGCCCCCTATTGATAAGGAAATAGTGTGTACCCAAGCCATCATTCCCTTATTGGAGGCAAGGATAAGCTGGGTGAAAATGCAGAGGGCAGCTTGGCTGGGAAGCAAGAACTTTAGTGAAGTTAGTATCACTGTTTATACAGATGCCATGTTGTGCCTACTGTGGAAAAGAGGTTCAGTGATTTATTTTAAGACTGAGTCATCCAAATTAGCAAACAGTGTAAATGAGTAGCCTGGTGACTACTCTGGGGAGCTTTCATGTGGGCTTACCCTGGCTCATACCGCTCTTGGGGCTGCAAAAGATCTCTCTTCTAGAAGACTTTTATGGAGTTGCTAGTCTAGCTGACCACCTCAGAAGGAGCAGTGTCTTATGGGAAACCCCACAGCATTTGGACTCTGGTTGGAAATACTGCCGCCACTAATGTGTCTTTGGCAATTGTGCAATGCATTGATTCTGTCACAGCCTGCTACTTCTTGCTCTTGCAATCTCAGGGATGGGCGTGGTTTGGCATTTCTTTGAGTGACATATTTTTATGGAAAATAAAAGGTAACTTAGGGTTTTATAGTCATGTATTATTTTTATTAGTTGATGAGGAATACGAAACCACTTAGGCTTGGAGAAATGCTTTCGACGCTTTTCCAGACAGAAGGCTTGCAAAACAAGGTCTTTGGATTCGAACGCAGCATTCTTTGGAAGGGTTATGTAACTGATACTTCTCTGATTTATTTAGCTTGGACTCATTTAATGGTGGCTTTAGTAAGACATCCTAACTTCTTGAAAAGCAAATTGAGATTTCAAATAAGCGCTGAAAAGGTCTCCTGGCTCTAAGAGCAGCGAGTAACACATCATCGCAAACAGTCCCTTAGCTCTGAAAATTTGCTTTCCATAAAAATGAACAGATGAGGAAAGAGACAGGAAACCAGCACCCATGCAAGCAGATACTAAACTGAAAAGCTCTATTTCTTGAGGCAAACTTGGTGTGGAGTGAGAGGGAAGGCTGAGGAAGTGATTCTGATTATTTTCACGGATCTCTACTACACCCAAACCAGTGAAAATCTCTCCAACATGGATAAGCAGCTTCAAGAGCCTGATTCTTTTCTATTCTTCTGTGGGGTCTCAAGCAGATGCCAAGGGATGTCTCAGACCTGGGGAAACAGTGGTATAGTGGCTCAGAGGCTATCTCGGGCATCCTGCGCTCTGACCTCATTTAGGTACACAAAGGTACCACTCCGGACAAGGAGCATAGCGCTTCGCTTGCTGCTGTGGTTCTTGTTCGTAAATTAGTATTTCTTTTTCGAGTTTGTGGACCAGTGTACACAAGGCATCCATGTAGCACATGCCAAGCCTTGTGAGTGTTCAACTGTTTACATCTATAAACATTTAAATGTTATCATTAAAAATGACCTGCAATGAGGCCATCTGATGAGAACTGGACAGCCCGATAAGTAGATTCTTCAATGTTGTTACTGTTGTTGTGATTCATTTGTCTGGTAGCTCGGATGCAACAGTCTGTAATGTACACAATGACCGAGTCACACCAATGCAAGTCAGGTGGAAAAACAGAAAAAGGGTGAGAGGGAACAGTTTCTTCAAGGAAATATCTTTAGTCCTGAGCAGACCATCTCTACCCCCTCCCCAAGGCTCAGGAAATACTACAGTTGAGAAGGCAGAAAGAATGTAGGAGTCGGAGGGAGGCATCCCATGCTACGGAAAGCTGTCGTCCAAGTATGACACAGCCATTACTCTCACACATTTGAAACATCTGAGATTATCCACACAAGACCATCCATGTTTCATCATCAAGGAGGAAGGAGCTCAAGGGGACCTATTCCTTTGAGGATTTACCAGCAGTTAATCATCACTGGGGAAGGGGGGGGGACATATTCTTCACCATATTCATGCTCTGGTAACAAATCCTTCAGCAATGTTTCTGTAGGAAACATTAACAAAATTTATTGTGTCATAAGTAAATAAATGAATAAATAAGGTAGTTAATTAACAAAAGGGGGGCTCAGTAGTACTGGAAAGGGAGCAAGAGTAGGTAAATGGGGGAGGTAAATATACTCAAAATTAATCGTACAAATGTCTGAAAATGTCACCATGAAGCCCATGATTAGGTATTAATATTATATTCTCATAAAATAATCAAACTCATATAACAAAGCAAGGATGAGACTATGCAGTCACCACTGCCCTTTATTCAAAAACTGGCCACAAAATTGGAACTGTTGAACTTCATTTTGCTATGTTCCATTTTGCTTTTTCCCTAACCTAGAACTTAAAGGATCATTGCCTGTGGGTCTCATTCTTCTCTACATCTTTCCAGAAGATTCCAACAGCATCTGTGTCAAGAACGTCATTAAAGAAAAGTACAGCATGTCCTTCCAGGAGAGTGAAAGTTAGGCTACTGCACTAAGTTGTATAGGAGAGACAATGTGGCCACTGGGTGAGAGTCAGGCAGGCATGTGAAGGACCGAGCCTGCCTTACTTTGCTCAGCATCTCTTCTGGGAGACATCTCATGTCTGCTTGTCCACCACCTGGTCTCTTTACACCCCCACATGGGAGATGATGCTTTAAGGATCAGTGCAAATACTAGCAGCCCATTCATCATTGCTATGGGGAATAACAGAAGCTGTGCTTGACCCAAAGATGTCACTTGTTTTGCCAGCATTCACAAAACAGTGGCAGGCAAACTTGTAGTAAAGTATCAGCTGTCCCCCAATTCTCTCTTTTTATGTTTTATTTTCACTTAGGTGATATTCAATATATGTATTGGACATCCATTTCTCAAACTCATATTGTTAACATTTATATTGCCTTAAATATTATAGAAATTATTAACATGCAACAATTTTCCATATCTAGGAGCTATAATATGACATCTCAATATATGCATACAGTACATATGGATCAAATCAATAAAATTATTGTTCCTATTGTTTCATCGCTACACAATGTTTAGAGCCTTTGAGTTTCTTCCCTTTAGATACTCATAAAATGCATAATATGTTTTTGTGAACTATAGTCATCTCACTGCTCTTTAGAAGACAAGAATTTATTACTCCTATCCTAACTGTGTTTGGTTACCCGTTGTCTAACCTCCCACTACTCCCCCATTCTTCCAGCTTTCCATTAATCTTTCTTATATGCTGAGCCATGTCTTTAAACAACATCCACATGCAAAATTTGTGTGCATCTGCCTTATCTCACTTAACACAGTCTTATCCAGATCCATCCATTTTGTTCTAGCTGATAATGTGTCATTCTTTTTATGCTTAAGTAATACTCTGTTGTGTAAATACAACACACTCTCTTTATGCTTTCATCCCTTCATGGGGATATGCTGTCTGTAATGTACACTCCTATCATAGCTTTGACAATAGCGGAGAGGTCAACATGTCCTTTGACACACTGATAACTTTTCCTTTGGATATATATCTAGAATTTGGATGATGCCATCATGGTTTGTTTTCCTTTTGCTGTGATAAAATGCCCTGGCAAAACAACAGAAAGGAGAAAGGGTCATTTCAGTTCACAGTTCAAGGTTACGGTCCATCAGGGCAGAGACGTGACAACAGTTTGAATTAACTAATACCAGAAGGGGTGATGGATGCTTAGCTTCAACTCACTCTCTCCCTACAGTCCAGCAGGAGATAACCCCCTACGAGCATGCTGAGGTGTCTGTCTCCTGAGTGATTCCGGATTTCATCAAGTTGGCAATGGAGATTAACCATTACATTAGATTTATTTGTAATTTCTTGAGGAATCTCTGTCTTGTTTTCCATTGTGACTGGACTAATTCATATTTCTTCCAATCATATATGAGAGTTCCCTTATTTTCATATGGTTGCCAACAATTGTTTTTAAGCATTTTGGTGAGAGCTTTATTAATCAGGATGAGATATCTGATTGTTTTTACTTGCATTTCTAGGATGATAAATGAGTTAGAACTTTTATTTTTCACTGGAATTTTTTAAGCCAAGAGATTCTTGGTATGATTTCTTTGTCAGATGAACAATTGAAATTTTTAACTTCTGTAGATTGTCCTCAGTTTGTTTATCATTTCCTTCATAGAGCAGGAGATTCTTAGTTATTGCAACTCCATTGGTCTTTATTTTTATTTTTTGCAACGTTGGTGTCGTCCAAAAATCACTGTCTCTGCTAATGTGAACCACTTCCCTATGCTTTTAGTCTCCTAACAGTTTCAGAGTTTCAGGGCTGGTATTTGGGTCTGTGATCATTTTGAATGGATTTTTATTCAATGGGAGGCATGAGGATCAAGTTTCAGTCTTCTGTGTAGGATGTCCAATTTTCTCAGCGCCATCTGCTGAACAAGGCATTCTTTTCCAGTGCTCATTTCTGGTACTTTTATCAAGTCAGCTGGCTTTGAATGCATTGATTCCTCTTGATCTACTTGCCATTCATTCTATTGATCTGTGCATCAGACTCTGACACTGCTTTGCTGTTTGGGTTACTAGAGCTTTGTAGTGTATTTTAAGGTAGGGCAATATGATGGTTTGTGCTTTATCTTCTTGGTCATTTGCTTTGGCACATTTTGAAGGACCTGGTACAGTTATGGTCCTCTCTCTCTCTCTCTCTCTCTCTCTCTCTCTCTCTCTCTCTCTCTCTCTCTTCTTTTTGGCACAGTCTTCTAAGGAGGCCAAACTGAAGTTGTCCCAGAGTGAGAACTGTCAATCCTTCAGTGTGGACTATCAATTCTAGACTGGCAGCTGCTAATCATGAGTACCCTGGTGGATTTTTCCTACTGGCAAGCCTCTGGTTAAAACGTGCAAGCCCTTCTGACTATGGCTGTGAAATCTCAGCTTACAAAGTCTTTCTGAGGTTCACACAAAATCACGTGAGGGGTGAGTGTCACCTATCATATGCATCTTATGTTTTTCGTTTTGGTTTCTGTCAAATCACTGGACATGCCAACTGACTTCTTTCTAGAAGGGTTGAGAATGGATGAGATACGATTTTTGTATGATGAGCAATTCATCACTGTGGAAAAAACACATAAATCAGCAGACTTCAGGTGTAATGAGTGGGTAAACCAGGTTCTCTGGGTAATGGTAGAAACTCTGAATATCAGTCCTGGGGGTCTCAGATGGATGATTAAAATCACAGCCTTTCAACAATTAGTGATTGGAAAGGAACCTCATTCCCAGCATTGATGCTCCTGCAAAGCTGCCTCAGTCATATTAGCGAAGCCTGACACAAGTCTTTGCAGAGAAGTTGAGGATATGAAGAGAGAGAAAGAGAGGGAGAGAGAGAGAGAGAGAGAGAGAGAGAGAGAGAGAGAGAGAGAGAGAGAGAGAGAGAGAGAGAGAGAGAGAGAGAGATCCATCCTGCAGTAACTTAGCAATCAAGGCATTAGCAGCCAAAAAGCTTTACTTGTAGAGGAGTTAATGGATTTATATTATTTGTGGTTATCTGGATTTCAGATTGATACCATAAATATTCAGACTCTGAACTCAGCTGGAATCAGCCGCCACTGACTTTTCTGTGACCTAACTGGAAACACTAAATCAGCCGTCTCCTTGACTTTCAAGGGAATGACATACCCCAAGCCCATGAGATAGCATCGCCTCGGTATTTTATTGCCTCCAGGGGACCTCAGCTTAGTATGGTCTAACTCCAGCCCCTCTTTTGAATGCCAAGTTCTGTTAGGATTGCTAAATCACAAAGTCCTCTGTGCTGGGTTGGAGAGGCCCTTGACTGTGGAAGTAGCTGCAACTTAGTCCACAAAGGGCTCATAACAAACTGCTTTCCAGGGCAAGCCTAGCAAACCATTATCTTTGGATTGACGTGCATCTCCACCCATGGCCCTTTCCGTCCGTTGCTCTTGCCAAGGTTCTTTATTTTTCTCTCGTTTTTAAAAACTGCATCTGTGTCAGAATCATGGGTCTGGTTCCAGGTATGAGGACATACACATACATACATATATAATTTTATCAGAATGTGGGGAGTTGTTACAGTCCTTTCAGGCAATATCTTAACAGTCCCCTTATGAGATGGGGTCTGAACCTCTCTTTCTGTCTCACCCTGGAGCTGATACCGAGATGCTCACGATAAGGGACAGAGGAATGTGGTCCTCTTCCTTGCAAGGATCGAGGAACCTTATACTGGCAACAGGCTTCCTTTTGCCCCATGACAAATTGTGCTGAAGGCTTGACAACACCAAATCCATCATGAGGATTGGCCAGCTCCTTCTTTCTGTCAGCTTAACAGATGTGGCAGCAGCCACAATGTCAATAAAGGTTATGTCCTGCTTCAGAGAAAAAGGGGCCAAAACACCATTTAAGTAATTGCTTGGGGAGAAAAAAAAGCCAAGCTCTGCTTGGAGGCAGGCAATTGCATTGTCAGGATGGGCTTCACACATGGGCAGCGTCTCCCTTTCCTTCCAAGATGAGTTGAAAGGTGGCCTGGCTGAGGGCGGGGAGGGGGATGTGTGGGTCTATTACCAGGAAAATGGCTAAGACATAAGTGATGGCAAGTTGTGACTTTCCAGGTCCCATCCACACAGCATTTGGAAATCTACCAAGAATCCCTGTGTTACCATTTGACCCAGCTATAACACACCCCAGATGTCATAAAACTTCCTTGGAGGGTTTGATGCAAAGCAGGAGGAAGGGAAGGAGCCATCATTAAGGAAACAACACAATGCAGGTCTTAGTTTATTTTCACAGAGTACTATTTTTATTTCCATTCAGGATTAGACACTCTGGATATCCTAATCCCAGCCCAAAGAACAGAAGGTTCCAGGGAACAATGCATAAGAGGAAGGGGTCTGTAAGAAGGTCAGAACAGCTGCGGTGGAAACGAGGACACGTGAAGTGGTGAGTCATCAATGAGAGGAGGGCAGCGGGCAGCAGTGACCATGACAGTGTCTCTCAGATGGAGCCGAGCTGGGATGCCATGCTAAGGTCTCCGTGGTGACCCAGCACCCCTGCCTGGGCAGTTATGAAGAGGAAAGTATCAGGACTGAATGTACATTTCTGACAAGTCATTCTGACAGCCATGCGAAATACGGATGAGAGGAGAAGAATGAAGGCAGGGAGAGCAGGCACAATGGTGTTGAGCTAGACTCGGTGAAACATCGGGAGGGCTGTGAAGAAAAGCGGCAGTGGAGATGCACAGCCCCACTGTCGTGTACAGAGTTAGGCTGGTAGACTCATGAGATGGTGTGCATGAGGGCCTGAGGAAGAAGGCGCTCCCTGTAAGACCTGCTTTGCTTCAGGTGAGAATTATTAGATTGCAGTGCCACCACTGTGATGAGGGTCGGACTGAGGAATATCTCACCTTGATTTACATCTTGGCAGGGTCTAAAGTCACTAGGAGACAAGCTTCAAACTGCATCTGTGATATATTCTCTAGATGAAGTTAACTGAGTTGGGAAGATTCACTCTAACCGTGGGAGGCAGGTTTTCATGAGTCGGACCTGACTGCATAGAAAACAGAAAACTGGCCGAACACTAGCTTTCATTACTCTCTCTGCATCCTGACTATGGTCACAATGTAACCAGTTACCTCAAACTCCTGTCACTGTGCCTTCCAGACCATGAGGAACTGTCCCATCGAACCCCGATCTTCCTTTATGTCTTCTACTTGTGAGAAACTTGCCACATCTGTGAGATAATGTAAGTAAAGCACAGTCGACGAAGGATAAACTTAGCTCTGGATAAATTTCATTCAAAGTTTTGGTAAACGCTTGGCCACGTTCCCAGCCAAATTCCAAATACTCGCCTTGGTTTCCAATCTACGGACATAGTTATACATTTCCACATCTAGAGTAGAAGCATATTTGGAGAATGGGTGCTAAACTTGGTCTTTGGTCCAAATTTTGAGAGAGTGTGATTTTAAGATCCAAGAGAGTGCATTGCTGTTCACCCTTGCTAGATTGCAAGTGACAGTCTCCTAACAGAGAACTCCACTGTGACCTGCAGGAATGGTGTCTAGAAAAGGAGTCATAAACACTGATAACTGAAGTCTGAAAGCAGAACCCAGTTTTCCATTAGTGGATTCATACATGCAAGTCTTCATAGAGTCTATTCTGGAGAGAAATCTTGTTGCTGGCTCTGTTGCCCATCTGCATTACCTGGACTCTTCAACACAGGCAGCAAATGGCTGGGCAAGGTAACTAAGATGGAAAGTGAAATAGCTTGGCTTCACAGTCACTATTGTAGAAGGCCCAGGTTCTATTCCCAGCACCTACATGGTAACTCCAGTTACAATGGATCTGATGCAGTCTTCTGGTTTCCACAGACACTACACACATGTTATAGAGATACACATACACAAAATATAAAATAAAATATAAAGCACCCACACATATAAATCATCTTTTCTTTCTCTAAAGAGAGATTTAGTGACTGATTGAGTAGATAGAACAGGTAAATCAGGGTTGCTGAAGTGTTCCTGTGTGTTGTTTTCATGAGTGAATGCTGTAAGGACTCTTTCAGTCAGCAGTCCTGAAGCTGTCATGGACACTGAACCTGTAGGCCATTGTTTTTTTTTGGGGGGGGGGTCCTGTTTGATCAAACCATATTAATCTGGAAGGAAGCCACAGGTTCTCATCCTCTGTGTAGACAAAAGAGGGACCCCTTTTCCAAAGAAACATATCCTTAGGTCCAAATTTTGAAATCAAGATACATTTAAAACATATGTTGGTTTAGCTTAGCAGCCTGTAAAATGAAATGTGTCTCTCTGTACTTAAATCATTCAAAAAATTCAAAGAAAACACAATAATATACATAAACTAGACTCTCTGTGTATATTCCATCTTTTATTTTTCTTACTCTATTACTTTTTCTATAGGTTTAATATTTATTTTATTATCTTTATTCCTGTAACCTATGACTGTCTTACTCATTTATAAGAGTCTATATTCTTTTTCCTCTCTCTCTCATACATAAATACATTTGTTCAACACTGTGATCCAATTAAAGGTCTTTTTCATCTGAATCTGTCCTTATTGTGTATTTGTAATCCTTTTCAGACCAGAAGTGCTTCTTAAAATGCAAAGCAGCATGGCTAGTACTAAGGCTGCTTTGTCTTTTAGCTCTGCCCAGTACAACATGGCAGAGGTCCATTCTCTACCTCTGTGAACCATGCTCACAGTCCCATGTTCAGGCACACAGCAGGTCTTTGTTGCCATTAAGCAATTTAAAGCACTCTGCTCACAAACACAAACACCATTTAAATGTTCCATAGCCAGACCTCTCAAAAGAATTAGAGTTGTTCATGCAACTAACACGAACCAGGAAGCCTTCTTATAGGAGCTGCTCAGTTTTTGCTGCAATCACTGAGTCAGGAAGCCTTCTCTTAAAAGAATTGTGCCTCTGCTTGCTTCTAGCAAGCAGAGCTCACCTGAGAAAATGCTGCTACCAAAAGGTCATGCTTAACTCTGTTCTTTTGTGTCTAGGATTCCTTTTAAAGCTATTTCAGGTTTTACATGGATATAGTCGACCATGTTGGTGCTAAATTGTTGCTATAAATACGATGGCATCAGTAAACTCCCATGATTCCAGTGCTGTTTGGGTACTCAGGTCATACGGGTTGTACTTTCCCCACCCCTTTTGTTTAAACAGCTTGAAGCTATGACTCCACTGACCATAGCACATCTAATGACAAATATTTTCAAAGCTACTTGAAAAGCAGATCAGACCCCAGGTCTCTTCTCCCCAGTGGTATCCCATACCCAACACAGGTAATAAGTAAGCAGAGGCTGTCTGATGACTTTGTCCTGTTCCATGTTCTTTCTGTTCTGTCCACACCTCCACTGAACAACCCGGAAGTGTTGTCAGGGTCTGTTTTATGAAATCTGCAGTCTCTCAGGCCTGTTATAAGAGACTTGTCCACCCCCCACCCCAGTCCCAAAGCATAGGGATCTATAAAGTGAATCTGACTTGATCAATGGATTGGCTCCCACCCTGCTGAGGAGCCTGTCATATGTAAGAGCAACACTCCGGATGAAAAATCTTAGCCATATGAAGATTCCTAGTTTTAGTCCCAAAATAACTCCTGCTGTTGTTGGCTTCGCTCCCTCATCTAGCTGCCATCTGGGGTTTGTGTGTGTGTGTGTGTGTATGCGTGCCGGGATAATACCTCCTCCCTACAATCTGGCAAGCACAGACACCCTCCTTCCGCCTCTCCCATACTCGTATATTCACGCAACCAGGGATGTGGAAAGGACTTCAGATCGACTAAAAAGGCCCGATTTCTGCCTTCCTGTTCAAAGATTTCTAAATGTACTTCATGCCTGCCTTAAAAATAAACAGAAAGGAAAAACAGGGGTGGCGAGAAGGGGACTGAAGTTGGGCTTTAGGCTGAGGCTGAGAAGATGGGGAGCAAGAGGAATTAATTTGGGAAGGAGTAGGCCGAACCTGCCTTCGTGGTGCTTAAGCTGATGTATGGAAGTGCTTAATGGCTTGGAGGCTGCAAACATTTCTGTATAAGCTCGACAACTAACTCAAACCACAGCCTGCTTTTTTTTTTTGACTTAGGAAACTTACTTGTTTTACATTTCTTTGGTTTAGAAATGACCCAGGCATTGAACTAATTAAAAAAATAATTTAATATGTAGGAATAAATCCCATGCTAGCTGAGACCTTGTCAGCCAGTTTCAACCTGGAGAGCAACCTTAGGACACAGCAGTAAATCTCCTCTAGTAGGGCCTTCCAGGTCCTCTATATCATAAAATGCTTTTGCATACTTGTCAGAAAGCGCCATTCACTTCGCTTCCCGAAACAAGAGGGACTTAATGGGAAAGAAAACTAGCTGGGGAGAGGGACGCTGGATTGAGGAATTGACAATGGAGGGAAAGAAGGCCTCTGGGGGAGTTGGAAGGGCCATAGATTCAAGGGAAGTGAAAAATGAAGGTGGAGGAGGAAGCCCAAAATCACTTCTCCTCCTCCTCTGGTGAAGCTGACAGACTCACACAGGAAGCAGCCACCCTGGCCTTTAGTTCATTTCTTCCAGACAACAGGTCAAGGAAGCGACAGACAACACAGCCATCATGCAAACGGGAAAAAACAAAACAAGAAGAGACAGGAGGAAGAAAGGCTCTGTTTGAGCTGGGAAGTCTGCTTAGGTAAAGGAAGGATATACAGCTGTTGCCTCTTGGCTATGCTGCCAAATTTGCTTCATTTTTGTGTGGTTTGAAAGAGAGCTCTATGCTGGATGATATTCACTCAGCATCCTTGTTCGGGTACCTTCAGGAGATGGGGGTCACTTCACAGGAGTGAAGTGGAGATACTGTGGAGAACTGGTGTTACAACCCATGAGAAGTTTCTGTTTTCCCAACTTCCTACTTACTAACGTTGAAAAGATTCATGAGAGATTCTACTCTTTAGGTAAAGTCTTCATCCGTATGGAAGAATGGATAAGGAGAGTCGAGCCATTCATTAATGTGTTATTTGTAAAGGTTTTGCTGATTTAGGAGGAAAAATATGGGAGAGGGGCAAAAAGAATGTGTAGACACCGAAAATCTAAGGCCCAAGGATGACTGCCTTTGCTAATCTTTCTGAAATGAGAAAGACTGAACAGGTCTCATCAATTCCTGTAGCGAAGTCTTCCATTGGCAAGGATGACAAGGACAGAGAACATGCCAACTTTCCACTATTGTCCTCGACTGAGCTGTGACATGAGTTTCATTCTCATGCTACTCTAGGTTCTCACGTCATAACAAAGAATTACAATTCAATCCAAAGGAAGTGTGGCAGCCAACCATGACAGGTTAGAACAATAGATTCAGATTCTTGCATTTCCACGAACTCCAAATAAATTTTTAGTCAAGTTCAAACCATAGCTACTTAAATTTGGTGCCAGACTAAGAACACAGGAGGTTTTTTTCCCCCACATGCTAGAAGGGTTTCTGTCACACTAGTGGGTCATAGGACTTGCAAACAGTGAGGTGCTGGAAAGCCACAGATGAAGTAAGCTTCTAAATCTGCAGCACAATTCTTCAGTCGTTGTTTCTCTCTGGAAAGTTCTGGTTCAAAGGTAAAGGATTCGTGGTCAGAGGGTAGAAAAAGCACAGATCCCAGCTGCCCCTCCAGAGGCTATTGTGGATGGCTCTAGAAGAGTTTGCTTGTCGGGAATGTATGGAGTTCATAGGGTGACAACAGACTGTTGGCAGAGGTGGAGGGGACACTCACATTAATGGCAGAGTAAGCCCCCTCTACCCCTGAGCACATGATTCAGTTTTGACCATAACCAAGAAATCATTGAGGGATTTATCTGCCTAGTATTTTTACCTCTATGAGAATCTTGTGTTAGATTGGAAGAGGTGACCAGGCCCCTTCCTTCACACAAGAAGAGTCAAATTTGGCATGACTCTTCAGCCATGAGGCTTGCTGTTATCTAAGTGACACAGATATTCTTATCTGTTCTTCTAAGTCCCTTCTCCTCTCCTTTGATTTCACTTAAGAAGGAGAAAGAAGGGACTTCAGAAAGCAAAGGTGAGTAACCAATTGCTTAGAGGTGATTTGAGAAGGAGAGGGTGAGCCTTTGCCAAAAGCAATGCATAAATTTTTAAACTCTTAGCATAGTATCTTCTCAAAGATCAAAAACTAAACCTTTAAGGATGATATAAATGAGACATAAAAGGAAGAAGAAAATGTGGAGGAATAAACAGCCTCTTTGTCGATATTTTGTCAAACTGAAAATTTAAAAATCTCTTCATATGTGTTAGATATTGACTCAGTAACTATAGGGAGACTAATACATTTATGATGAGTTCCATACTTCCAAGACCTGTGAAAACTCATGTCCAGTTGAGTAGAAAGACATATATTGTCAATAATAGGCAAAAGTAAAGGTTAAGCTGGGCGATGGTGGCGCACGCCTTTAATCCCAGCACTCGGGAGGCAGAGGCAGGTGGATCTCTGTGAGTTCGAGACCAGCCTGGTCTACAGAGCTAGTTCCAGGACAGGCTCCAAAGCCACAGAGAAACCCTGTCTCGAAAAACCAAAAAAAAAAAAAAATAAAAGATTAAAAAGCATTTCTAAATATACCAGCAAAGTATTCAAGCTATATTCTGCAACAAAAGTAGTTATGCTATACAATGAATTCTGTATTTTTTACTACAGAAAACTTATAAGCAATGGTTACTAAAAGATTCATGTATGCCCAGCACTTGTGAGGCAGAAGCAGGCAAATCTTTTGAATTCGAGGTCAGCTTTGGCTACAGAGTGAGTTCTAGGACAGCTAGGGTAACACAGAGAAACCCTGTCTCAAAAAATCAAAAAGAAAAAAATGGTTCAGGTATGTATACACATGTATATGAGAGTATACATATACATATGTATGTGTGTGCAGAGATCAGAGGTCAGATGTCAACACTGATTATCTTCCTCAGTTGTCCTATCCTTTAGTTTTTTTGGAAATAGTGCTTCTTCCTCAATCTAGAGCTCACTGATTGAGTGAGCTAACCTGAAGCACTAGTAATCCTCCTATTTCTATTTCTTCACTTTAGGATTATTGGCTGTTAAAGTCTGTGTAGGGGTTTGAACTCGAGACTTCATGGTTGTAAAATCCACTAAGCCACTTCCCCAGCTCCCAACAAAGGATGTCCAAAATGGAAGAAATCACTTTAGGCTAGAGCAGGATGGACCATTGTTGGATAAAAAATGTCCTTCAGCTGACTCTGTTTAGGATAGAAGGTGATCTGAGTAAGTTCAGAGAAATCTTGTCTTTTAATTACCAAGAAAAATGACTATTGACCTAGAAATTAGTACAGGTATAGCCCTAAATAGATACATCCATCACTATAATCCACAGAAATCAATATTACTATTATTATTATTATTGTTGTTGCTGTTGTTATTATTATCATTTATAAAAGTAGAACACTGAACACCATAGTGGTAAATAACTTTGCCCAAGACCACAATCTGAAAAAAATTGTGGAACTTTATATTTAGATGTGATGTATTACTTGAGTTTGTGTCTGTCTTTCCAGATTAACAAGAAAACTACACAATACATACAAAATAGATATTTGAAATCGCTCAGCAACAGACAATACAGAACTAGGGTCCCTGGGAAATGTAAAATGAGTGAAAGGTAGCCTGTTCCTCCCCCCAATTCTGCTGGTAGTTTTTACCCTATAGCACAGAACAGGCTAACTCAAATAGAGTCCAGTGTTTTTCTTGAAAAGACAGAGACTGGTGTAGGGGAAAGGTGGTTAGAGTTTTTACCCAGAGTACCAGAGAAAAATAATTTATATAGAGAGGTTCAGCAACCTGCAGAGAGATGCCTTTGAGCCATTGATTTGAGCGTAATCTGTGGACATCTGAGGGGGAAAAGTTAGCCCCACTTTTATAGAGGGTTATTTTTGTATAGGCAAAGAGACTGTATTTTGTATAAGCAAAGAGATTGTGTGGATGAACCTTTAGAACTCAAAGAGCTGGAAGTAAATCCTATTTTCAATTTGGACCTTGGAAAACATGGGACATTTGGAGGAATTTTACAATGACATTGTATTGTCAGTGGACATTAACTAACTCTAGACTAAAGAACCTACTTGAGTTTCCTTAAAAAAGTTGAGATTAAAAGGGATCAAAGTAATTAATAATAGAAAACTACCTCCTAAAATATAATCTGAAACTATGAATGACTGACTAGCAACATAAAGCTGAAAATGTCTGACACACAAATAAGAATTCATCAGGTATGCATATGAGCAGAAAAATGTGCTCATACAAGGAGATAATCATTCAGTATAAATAGACTCAAAACTGAAAAAAATACTGTAATTAATAGCAACTAAATAAAATAAAGTTGACTATAACATAGTACAAACAAAATAGAAATTATAAAAATGGTCCAAATGAAAAATATTAGAGATACAAATGCTGGATTGAAGTTAATATACAGTGGATGTATATCAAGATCATGATAGCCATTGCTAAAAAAATTATTAAACTTAAAACACAAAAAGAAAACTGTCCAATTAAAGCTAAAGGAAGAACAAAACTAAAAATTCCGGGCCACAGTGCACTGACTGTGTCACAATATCAGTCTGTAACAAGTGCAATTGAAACTTGGAAGTCAACAAGGAAAGGACAGAAAAAAGGAATAATTTGTAAGTTCTTGTTCTTTTGCTGTGACAAAATACTGTGACAAAGGCACTCCAAGTTCCAGGTTGCGTCCATCATTTCAGAGTCGCAGCAGCAGCAGTAAACATTTGGGACAAGTTGTCACTGACCCCACAGCTAAGAAACAGAACACAAAAGGCCTGGCTGTTGGTTCTCAGTTCCCTTTCAACATTCTTTGCAGTTCACAATCCCCTTTCTAGGGAATGGTGCCACCCAATGCAGAATTACTGCCCCTGGAAAGAAGGAAACAGTTGAAAGAAATCTAGTGCTTCCCCAGATTCTGTCTGGTGTTTTACCATCATAGCACAGTACAGAAGAACTCAGAACCTAGTAGTCTAAAGACAGATTGGTGTTTGAAAAAGGTGGCTAGTAATTCAGATTGACCTGCACTAGGCAAATCCCCCCACCTCAATTAGTGTTATCAATATAATTCTCCACACACATGATCACAAGTCAGTCCCTCATTGAAACTCTCTCCTCAGGTGATTAAACATCGTGTCAAATCAACAACTGAAACTAGCAATCAAAGATAAATAAGAACCAAAAATTTGCAAATTGGATAAAAATTGCAAACCCACATATTCCAAATCTTATTTTAATCTCATACAAAATAAGTGATGTAAGCACCCACGATGAAAAGAAAGAAAAACAGTAATTTAAAGAGTAAATGGGACAGTGGAAAAAGATCCACATGTATATACAGTATAATATAATGTTGATTAAAAATTTGACTTAGTGTTGAAAATTATGTAAGACAAGCAATTAACTTCAAAGAATTTTAAGAGAAAAAATTTCAGTGTAAAATATACAGAGCAAAAATTCCCCAATGAAGAAAGTAATATGAGGACTTATAAGACAAAGAGAAGAAAAAAAATCCATCACTAACAAATATATACCTCAGAAAATGTTAAAAACGATAATATTTTTACATTTATTTATTTATGATTGTGTGTATTTGTGTGTGTGTGTACACACACACACATTCGTGTCACTATGTCTATGTGGAAGTCGGAAGTCAAAAAAAGTCTTAAGAGCGTTGTTTCTCTCCTTCTGCCATGTGGATTCTAGGAATCAAACTCAGGTCCTCTTGAACCATCTTTCTAGCCTAGAAAAAATTCTTCAGGTGGAAGGAAAATAATCTACATTTGTATCTGAAGAAACAAACAGCACTGAATATGGTAAATATTTTGACAAATAAAGAAGAAATTCTCAACTTATTTTAATCTCATAAAAAGTAATTAAATGTTTAAAATATTGAATTTGGAGTTCTATACTATTAAGGTAAACTATAAAAAGCAGGTGATGACAGGAGATATTTTAAAGCACGTTTGTCTGACTGTGATATATTATATACAAATTGGTGTTATTGAACTTGGAGACATACTAGAATGAATCACAGATGTTTGCTGTAGCCATAGGACAACCACATCAATGACAAAAAATAAGCAAGAATGAAGCTAAAAGTATAAATAGTAATTTATAAAATGTATCTAATTCTTCTGAAAAAGATAAAAAAAAATGAGGAATAGATTGGAAAGTAGAAATCACATCAAAATGAGAGTTTAAAACATTTGTATTGATAATTGCGACAAATTTATGCCAACTAAACACAAAGAAAAGGTCAAGTTGTTCTAAAACTAACATCTAGATAAATGTTAGAACAAGGACTAATTTAAACTTGTGAACACACACAAGGTATAGGGGTAGACTATTATATAAAGGCTAATCCATGAGAAGACAGAGTTCATATCACATCACACAAAGTTGATTTCCTAACAAGGGATGGGGATAAGGATGCTACATGTTAGTAAATGATCACTGTTTCATGGAAGTGTAATAAGAAATGTTCACAACTGATAACTGGGTTTCATGGAATGGGCTGTTAGGACTGAAAAATAATGAACAAACCTATCCATATATAGTGGAGACACACTACTCTCAGTATTTGATAGACCAGGTATAATATATTCATACACAACTACTAAACCTGTAAATGGAGATTGCTCATTTGTTTCCCAGCTGCCCAGGCCCAAGTAATCACACAGAAACGGTATTAATTACAACATTGGTGAATGACTCAGGCCTCTAGCTAGCTCTTACATCTTAAATAAACACATTTCTATTAATCTGTATAACACCATGAGACTGTGACCCACTGGTAAAATTCTGGTGGTCTCTTTCTCCTTTGGCAGCCACATGGGATCTCTTCTACCCAGCCTACTCTCTCTATATCTCTGTTTGAAATTTTCTGCCTGGCTTTACTCTGCTAAGCCATAGGCTGAAACAGCTTTAATCATCAATCAATCAAGGCAGCACATATACAGAGGTACATCCCACATCATAAACCCCATTTATTTACCGTTATAAAATATAGACAGCATGGACCAAACAATACTACCAAATAATCCAGCCCAGGGAACACTTACAGAATACCTCACTCAACAAGAGAATATGTATTTTATCTCATCCAACAGAACACTTGTCAGTATAGGATATTATTACGGGTCATAACACTTTTTTTGGAATTCTAAAGAATTCAAATCCTAAGTGTGATAAGAAAATATTGGAAAATTAACTAAAACAAAAACTGGAAGTAAAATAAATGCTGAGAATATAGTTAATATAGGAAATGCTTAGTTACAGAATTAAATTTTAAAATAGGCATGGATGTAAGAAGTAACCAGAGAAATAATTAGAATGAATCTTTAGAAATAATTTATCAACTTACTAGGTTCAATTGATGCCAAATAAACTATAAATAACCCAGTTTTTATAACAAACCTCATGTTGCCATATATGACTCCCGTCATTGTCACAACACGCTGCACAAACAAGTCTGTTTCTTCCCTAATTTGCCACATATCCTTTCTCATCTTCTTGTAGAACAATGTGCCATTTCTTACAAAGATTAGCAAATATACATTCACATTCAGCCAGCAATCATCATGGTTGTTTCCCAAAATGAAATATAATATGTCTAACATATTGCATATTCTCTCTTTTATGCACATTATGTACACACACGTATGGATGTGTGTATGTGTGCATGTGTGTGTGTGTGTGTGTGTGTGTGTGTGTGCACGTGCATCCTGAAATCAGAAGGAGAACTCTTTGTGGAAGGGAAGCAGATCAGTGGGAGGGGGAGGGGGACAAAGTGAAGTGGAGCATTGGGAAGCAAGTGTAAGCAAAGTTTGATAATCAATATGTATGTGAATATGCTATAATGAAACCCATTATCGTGTGCACTAACTAAAAGGCTAGTTTTTAGAAGCAGCATGCCTTCACATAAGGATGTGTTCAGTTGTCGTAGATGCTATGTTTATAATTGTCAAAATGACTAGTTTCAGAGCTGTTTCTTAGCTGCAGTGATGCTTGTCATTTAGAGACTCGGGGAATTTAAAAAAACAGAAATTCCTGGCTCCCTTAAATTTGACAGTTCTCTTTTAGGATTCCCTTTCTTTTTACATCGCATGATAAGCAAGAAAGACACACAAAGGTTTTTACAAAGCTATCTCAGACATATTACAGCAAAAATGTTGAAAGATAAAGGTACGTCTAAAAGAGAAAACTAGCAAGAGAAAAATAAGAGGTAGTGATGAAAATCACCCTTGCCTTTCATTAGAAGACAGGGCCAACAGTGACAGGGGCTCTGTGCAAATTGCCAAATGAAGAAAGTAAAAAATAAAACTTATAGTCAGAAAAGCCATCTTTAAAACTAATGGTGAACTTGATACAAGAAAGCATCTGCATAGGAAACAGGCCCATGAAAGATACTGCACATCCTAAATCATTAGGAAGTCCACATCGAAGATGCAACAGTTTTGTACAGCTCATCAGTTAGAATGGAAAACCAGAACAGAATAGCACCTAAACACTGACATGACAATGTTGCTGTAAATGAGGAGAATCAAGACATCTCTCCACTAGGAGAAAATACCTGCCAAACATATCTTTAGGGAGGGTCTTGACTCTGGAATACAATTGAATGTCTGGCAACGCAGTGATACCAAGGCAAATAGCTCAATTAAAAATGAGCAAAGGATGTGACTGGATATTCCCCCTAAGGAAGCATGCAAAGGGTTAAAAAGATGCTCAGCTTCACTAATTGTTGGGGGTAATGGAAATAAAGCACAATCAGACAATAGTTCATAACCCACTAAAAATGCTGTAATTGGAGACTCTAAACCAAAGCAGATACTACTTCACAACCTACTATATCTAAACAAAAGTAAAATGACAAAACAGTAACACTAATGTTACTGCAGAAGTTAAAGGAATTGGTGCCCTCATGTGTTACTGATGAAGATGGAAACTGCTTTAGTGCCCTTGAGAAACAGTTTGGCAATTGCTTAAAGCAAAGTGTAACCATTGTAGATTGAAGTTTCTTTCCCACCTGGTCCCACAGCCATTCAGTCCCAAAGAAACACACAGAGGCTTATATCAATTATAAACTGTTTGGCCCATTAGTCCAGGCTTATTATTAACTATCTCTTACAGCTTAAATGAACCCCCTGTAATTCTTATCTATGTTTAGCCATGTGGCTTGGTACCTTTTCTCAGTAAGGCATTCATGTTTTGTTTCTCCTGCGTCTGGCTAATGACTGCATTTCTGCCTTTCGTCTTCCAAGAATTCTCCAGTATAGTCACCCCACCTATATTTCCTGCCTGGCTACTGGCCAATCAGCATTTTATTAAAACAATATAAGTGACAAATGTTTGCAGAGTACAAAAGCATTATTCCACAGCAGTCTCATTCTGAGGTTTCCTGGAGGCAAGATTGCCATCTTGGACTGAGATACAGGTAAGGGCCAGTGGTTGACTGTTTTGGTTTTTTGACCATCAGGTTGAATCCCAATATTTGTCTCTGAGTTTTTATTGATCATGCTACAACCATATATACCAAAAACTCCACCAAAGAAACGCAAGTATCCAGCCACACAAAACTTGTGCACACCTTCATAGCACCATGGCTTGTAACAGTCCAAAATGAACAACAGTCCAAGAGCCCATGAAATAAATGGGCAAATTAAATTTGGTCATTTATTTACTAGAATCCTAGTATGCTTTAAAAGGCATAAATGACAACTAAATATGTATTTTCTCCAAATTGGAATGTTCCCTTCTGAAGGAGCAGGGAGGGTTCTGAGATTTAGGAAAGGAAAGAAACCTAAGAGACTCAGGTCATAAAACCTACAAGACTCAGATCGTTCATAAAGTTATAAGATTCACAAAAATTCCTTCCCAGGGGCAGTAGAAGCAGAAAACAATTGTTTTGGGGACAGGAGACCCTGCAATGGAGCTGCCTGTAGATTGTGCAAGGAACTCTGGGAAAGCAACTTTTCCTGTGACCACCTGGGAAGCTGTCTTTGAGTGACAGCTCCGGTAAAGCAATCCCTTACACATGCTTTTGTAAGCTGCCCCCATAAACTCACTACCTCACCAAGTCAGACACAGGTGGGATAATTCCGTTGTTCTTCCCTCAGTGTGTTATCTGGTATACCCGTTTGCTTCCCTCTAGTAAAGGTCACACACAAATAATGATACATAGTATAGTCTGGGTGAACTTGAGTATTTATCCTAAGTGAAAGAAACTACTCATAACAATATGTACATCATGGGAATCTATTAATATAAAATGCCAAGAATAGACAAATCCACAGAAAAATAATACAGATTAATGTTGTTCAGTACCTTAGTGAAGTGGGCAACTGAGAAAGGACTGTTGAGGCATATGAAGCTTATTTGATGACTAACATTTTCAACAATAGATTATGGCAAAGGTTGCACAGACCTCTAAATACACCCAAAACCTTGCAAATATAAATAAAGGAAATGGTATACAAATTATACCTCAACAGAGATGTTGAAATAGAACATCCCACTCAGAACAAGAACTAGAATGAGTGTCAGTTTTTACCAAGTTTCTTCCATTTGATTTTAGAAGCAACTGAATGCATAACCTCACTTTATCAAAAATAAATGATTAAATAACTCAGTGTTATGCTACTGGTAGTGGAGGATGCACTTGAAGCCACATCTGTTTGGATAGTTAGGAGATAATTAGGTTGATTACCTGATGTTTATTTATGCCTTCATGATTTGCCTGTCTTTCAAACTCAGGGTGAAGCCCTTGATTACATAGTGGTGATCTCTGAAAGATCCTAGGAAGGCACTATTCTTATCTCACAGATCTCCTCTTCTTTCAGGTATTAGAGCCCCTGAGAGACTGTATTGTGATTAACTACTCTGCCTGGAGATGGTATTTTGTGTGACTAAATATAGTGGGTCAAAGTTGTAGGCTCCAGAAAACTTAGGACAGGAAACTAAGAGAGCAGTTTAGCAAGTTTTCACCTGCATCGATTTGTTTTTCTGTCTCATTTGGAAATTTTTGTTTCTTAGACCTGTTTTTCTCATTCATATACTAATAATATAAATTTTATTCTGAAAGAACTTTTGAGTATTTAGATAGATGTGGTGGTTTGAATAAGAATGGCCCCTATAGGTCCATGTATTTCAGTGCCTAAAGAGTGGCACTATTTGAAAGGACTAGGAGGCACAGCTTTGTTGGCAGAAGTGTGTGTCTCTGGGGGGTGGGTTTTGAGGTTTCAAAAACCTGTTCTAATCCCAGAGTCTTTCTTTTCCTGCTGCCTGCAGATCTGGACATAGAACTCTCAACTACGTCTCTCTGCTGCTTGTGGATACAGATGGACACCTCTCAGCTACTTCTTAAGGTAACACATCTGCCTGTGTGCCTTCATGCTCTCTGCCATGATGACAACAGACTAATCTTCAGAAACTGTAAACCAACCTCCATCAAATTCTTTCCTTTATATGAGTCGCTGTGGTCATGATGTCTTTTCACAGCAGTAGAGCACCAACAAGACAGAAGTTGGCACCAGGAGTGGGGGCATCGCTGTGACATGCATGACCATGCTGCTTGTTGGCAGAATGTGGACTCTGGGGCTTTAGATTAGGAAAGATGTTGAACATATTAATCCCAGATTACTGGGACATACTAGAAAGAACATGGAAGACACTGGTGCCAAGAGCAATGTAGTCTAGACATCCCAACTCAAGAGGTTCCAGAGGAGAAGAACATTAGTAAGTGGCCTAGAGGCTGTTCTTATGATATTTGGTCAACAGTGTGACTGCTTTCTGCCCTTCTACAAGATTATGCCTGAGGCGAAACTGAAGAGTTTTGGGTGAATGGCATCAGCAGAGGAGATTTCAAGACAGGCTAATATTGATTGTGTCATGTGGTTATCAGTGGTCACTCTTACACAGATCTACAGTGCAAAGGAGGAAAGCTGTACAAAAAGAAATACAAGAGTAGAATATGGTCAGAGAGTGAAAATCATTTAAAATGTGGCAGTCTCATTATATATGTGAGGCAATAATATTGTTCATCATAATGAAAACTTGATAAGATAGAAAAGATAATGTTGTTGATAATCATAAGGAGGAGAATCATATGAAAAGCCGTTGTTCATGTGTGCATGTTTGCTATATGGTGAGAGGCATACTTCACTTCTCAGGTTGCTGATACAGAGGATATTTTCCCTGGAGTAATGTTTACAGGTGCAATAGTACCACAGGTCTTTGTCATCACCTTCATAATTTGTGGAAAGATTAGAACATTAGAACTGACAGAGAACAGGAAGTAGAGGAGAAACGCCCATTCTAACCAATGCTGATCTACCGGCCGACATTATTTCCACGCTGGGTGTGATAACAACAAACAAGTTCAGAGCTTATGATGAAGAGCCATGTTTGTATACCTTTCCACTCTAATTCTGTACATTAACCCTTCAACCCCTCGACTCCTTTGTACTTGATCTACCAGAAAAACTCATATACACCCCTCAAGATCCTGATGAAGGCAGACTGGTAGCAACTGCCCTAAGGGTAGACTCCTGGTATACCTCAGAGGAGCAAATGTTCACTTCCCCCTTTTTGGTGGTGCTGGAGATTGAACCCATGGCCTAACACAGGTTAGGCAGGCACACTGTCCCTGAGAGCTAGCTAGATCCCCAGGTTCATTGCCTCTGTTTCCATGCCAATGTTTATGCCTCTGGCTTTGTGCCTACTGAACCATGAGCTTTGGTATTTTTCTTATTGGACTGTAATCTCAGGAGCACAGGGGTAGAGAGTACCACCATCTACCTTAGAGTCATAGAGCCCAGCACTCATATAACACTCTGACAGTGGCTGGCATGCCTGTAACCTCAGTGCTGTGGGAGGCATAGAGAGAAGGTTTTCTAGAGAGTGCAGGACATTAGCCTAGCTCCAGTTCCTGCTCAGGAGAATGAGGAAGAGTGACTGATATGGACATCTACTGTCCTCTGGTCCCCATACATAGGCAAGGGCACCTCTCCACATACAAATGAGGGCATCTCCTCGCTCTCATACACACAGATATGCTCACACACAACATTTAAAAGTTTTTTTAAAGTCCTAACAATTTTGGAGAAGGTACTCTTGGTTTTTATGTCTTATTTAGTCCACCAAGAAAGAAGTGTGTCTGTCTGGTGACAAGAAGAAGTGGCTGTTGAAAATACAGGGGAGACAGAATGCCTGTGTTGAACCATAGAAAAGAAGAAAAATGAAAGGCACTGTGGGGGAAATAATACTTATTCATATTCTTTTGTTAGTGCTTCCTTGGCAAAAGCAATTCTTAAAAGTATGTGTCTGTGCCGGGCGGTGGTGGCGCACGCCTTTAATCCCAGCACTTGGGAGGCAGAGGCAGGCAGATCTTTGTGAGTTCGAGACCAGCCTGGTCTACAAGAGCTAGTTCCAGGGCAGGCTCCAAAACCACAGAGAAACCCTGTCTCGAAAAAACCAAAAAAAAAAAAAAAAAGTATGTGTCTGTGTGTCTATGTGTATGTCTATGTGTCTCTCCATATATGTATGTGTGTCTGTGTATGTTTGTATGTGTGTGGCATGAATACGCAGGTGTCTGTGGAGGATCAGATACCCAGAGCTGGTGTTAAGGTAGTTATGGGAAGTCATGAGGTACTGAGAACAGAAGTCCTCTTTAAGAGCAGCAAGAATTCTTCACCATCACACTGTCCAAACAGTCACTGGCAAAAATAATCTTTCAAGTGTTTTAAATTCATGAAATACTTAAACTTACTAAGGTCATCACTCTTCTAACTATTATAACCAAATCAGAGGATGGGATCAGAGAATTTTACTGCTATGGAAGATATTTACCTGTGTTAACCTGTGTGAACTGACAACAGTCCTTCTGTGGTTTCTGATAAAAACCCCAAAGTACCAAAGGTATTAGAACAGTCACTGCTCCTCAAGGAGTTCTTGTTTATTTTTGATCTCCCAGCTGTGGCAAAAGCCCATGCAGGCAGCTCCCGCAGCCTGTGACCCAGGGACAGGGATTCTTCTCTGAATGCTTATTGAAAACTGCTATTGAGGGGCGCTGAAGGGATTGCACCACTAGGGAGACTTCTTTGTTTTTCTGGCAGTGGGTAGAGCTGGATTGAATTTCTAGCTTTCACCACTGCTGTTTGGTTAATGACGTAATTGCTTTACAACCGTTATATATTAGAGTAGAGTTTAAAAGGATATCGATAGTCTTTTGTCTAATGATTCCATGGCCAACTAAGTTCAGAAGACATTGAACTGTTGGGGCTTATAAATGCCATTTGAAACTCCGTGTTTCTTCCTGGTTTAGGACTTACCTTGATTTGCTTGTCCATTTCAAGTCGTTTGCCATCCCCACCCTGTCTTATCTTAACCTTGGTGTCTCTGCACCGAGGAAAGGGAAGGTACTGAGTATGGAATTGATGAATAAATCATGACCTCTGCAGAATCAGGAAGTGACGGTTTGCTGCCAGCATCTGAGTCAGGAGATTCACATTCACTTTGGTAGTCACCACGTGATGTTCTGGACTCTCAGGGTCTCCTGAATACCATTCCCACATCCCTCCTCAGCAGGCTGCCACTCCAAGCTTCCCCAAGTCCCAGGGGAGCTTTGGCTACTGAAGCTGATATGCTGTGTGCTTGAATATTAAAGCCTTCTGCACTCTCTCCGATTTAACCCTGGTGTCTCAGCGCTGGCCCTCTGGGACCTCTCCAAGCCATTTAAATGACATCCAGGCAGACTAGGCTGAATTACAAAATCATAGCATTACTAATATGAAATCCCAAGCCTCATATTTTAATATCATATATGAAGTCCTGTCTCATGACCATGATTAATTTAATATGTAAAACAATAGATACCTCAAATTAATACAAAACATTGTAATACAAATGATTTTCATTCAGATTTGAATCCTGCACACAAAGGCTATAAGTAAATTAGTTTTATTGATCTATATTCATAGAATTATTTAAATGTACCCTCTGGTACTGAGAGCCAGGGGTTTCTCTGATGCTTGCCATTAATGCATTTTTCATTAGTGGCTAGTGCTGGGAAGCCCAAATTTCATTTGGCTGCACAAGATTAATTTCCTTTTGACAACCATAGCCAGATTAAAAAAATAAGAAGGGAGAGAGGAGTTGAAAGAGTGACCTAAAGACAGTTCTCAGAACTACAAATTAGAGGACCAGGAAAACACGGATGAAAAACCAAAAACACTGAAAACATCATTATATTGTGTGTGCAGTTTTTTTCTCCCTTCACTGTGTGTAGGGGAGAAAACTGACGTTTTCAAAACAAATAAACCAGTCTTGTTTTGGTCCTTGGCTACATCTGGGAACAGACCACTCCCTTGTATTTGGTAACTGATGTATTTTTCATCTCAGAATCATAAATAGGAAGGTGTGAAGGAAATTCATCTCCAAATGGTTTTGGATTTTTGTATCCTTCCTTTGCCTCTTGAGTGGATTTCCTGAAAGTATTTTCTCATCAACCTCAGAGAAGAAGCACATATAATAATAGGAATAATATAATTAAGGCTAATTAAAGCCATTCAAATTAATTTTGTTTGAAGATTCCTTGGAAAATTCGAAACTCCCATTGAGATAATTGGTACACTCTGGGGAGCCACAGAGCTGAGCCCCTGAACCTGATTGCTGCTTCGATATCCCCATGAGCAGAGAGTGTGTCTTGCTTTGTCTTCCCCTAGGGTAGTGCAGTCATTATGCCAACTCTGTGGGGGACCTTCTAGTTTTTCCTTTTAACTACCTCCTCATTGAACCCCACAACCACTAACCTATTTATTATGACAACGGAATAATACTGATGTGGACTGTGAAGATCAAAATGGGAAATATTTTTACAAGTGGGTAGAGTAAGCAGTCATTTTTTATTATGTGATTTATGAGTCATTAAATGCCGTCCTGCATAAAGCGTGTTTCTCTTCTAGTCTTGCCCCACTGTAAGGAAATTTTCTGACTTTTAGGGGGTGTTTCTTATAGATAGAAATTCTTCGTATTTTGTAGAAATCTCTTTATGGTTTAAGGTACCAGTTCCTTTAAGCAGATTCTTTCTACAAACCACTATCAATGATTAGTGTCATGAAATCTTAATGGTTGGCTTTAAAACACTGTTCCCAAACTGTGGTAGACTTAAAAAAATCTCCTCAAAGATAATTTTCACTCATTATTTAATTATTTGTGTGTGTGTGTGTGTGTGTGTGTGTGTGTGTGTGTGTGAAGCAGCATACTTTTAAAGGTAGGGAGGTAGGAGGACAATTTACAAAAGTCAGTTCCTTCCTTCCACTGAGTGGGTTCAGGGACTTAAACTCAGGTCATCAGACTGAAGGACAGTCACCTTTACCCACCAAGATTTTAATCTCTGTCCCAACAAAGATATCTGTATTTTACTTCTCAGACATTACATGCTTGACAGACAATAGGGAACTGAAATTTCAGGAGGAATTAAGATTACTCATTAGGATAGGATCATTTCAGGTTCCCTATCCTCAGCTGCCCCAGGAACTAACTGGGGACCTCGCCTTGGGCACCTTCTTGTTCTGGCTTTGTGGGGGCCTAGCCAGTTTGGATGTTCACCTTCCTAGACCAGGATAGAGGGGGGAGGACTTTGGACTTTCCACAGGGCAGGGAACCCTGACTGCTCTTCAGACTTGAGTGGGGGGAGGGCGGGAGGAGTGGGAGGCTGGGAGGAGGCGGAAATTTCTTTTTCTCAATAAAAATAAACAATAGATGAAAGATAAAATTTGTAAAGGAATGAAAAAGTGAAAAAAAAGATTACTCATTAGTTGATCCGGATAAGAAAATCATTTTGCAGTAGCTGATGGGCTTCAGTTAACCACAAATGGTCTTTAAAGTACTAGAGAGAGGCAAAAGATAGAAATAATAAGGCAGATGCAGTATTATAGGACACAGCTTATTTTTGTCGAAAGAATGGAACCATCAACCAGGGAGTCCAGACATCCTACAGAAGCCAGGACACAGATTCTTCCCTAAAGCTGCAAGAGAGTCCTGTTGAAGCCTTTACATTAGTTTCACACAGCCAGTTTTGAATTCCTGATCTTACCACTCCGAGATAAGGCATCTATGTTATTTTAAGGTAGTAGATCATGGCAATTTGTTCCAAAGGCAGTGGAAGCTAATGCAAAAGGGGATGGGAACAGGCTAGTTTTTCAAATACACAATCCAGTATTCAGCAATGGGTGGGCAGGAGGGGATAGAGCAAGCATGGCTGAAAATAAACACAATGAAGGGACACTGAGAGGTGGCGCAGTGAAGCCTGGGAGGGAGAGGGGTGCTGAGAAGATGGACAGCATGCAGTTATGGAGAGATGCAAGGAGGGATGATCCAAGAGAAAGCTGTGTGGTAAACATGAGGAAGCCTATGGCATAGCTTGATCATTAGTAAATCAAATCTACAATACAGAAAATTGGAAGTTGCTTGAGGGTTGCTTGACATTGAGATTTTGGAGCACTTTGGATTTTAGGATTTTAGAGAAGGGATCTTCAACTGGTGAAATCTATGTCATTATTTCCAAACTCAAAAGGAAAATCTGAAATCTAAAAAGCTTCTGGCTCAAGGTCTTATCCCAGCTTGTAATGATTTTCTATTGCTGTGTAGTAAAATTGCTGCAAGCTTAGAGACTTAAAGTAACACATTTGTCATTTTACACTATGCTATGGTTTAGGAGCCTAGAATTGCCTAGCTGAATCTGCTGGTGGCCTTGTAACTGACCACCGAAGGAAGGCACATAGTCTTTCCTGGTCTGTGCACTCATCAGAGGAGAAGGCACTTTCATGTTCAGTGAAAGTTGGTAGGATATATCCAAATGGTGATATTGCTGCAGACTATCCATCCATCCATCCATCCACCCATCCCAGTGCCAGGGACTGAACCTTCACCCTTGTGCTTTCTAGGAATCCTCAAACTCTCTAAAGGCCCTGACTTTTGGTGGTTATTTTCTCACATCTTAGAAGCTTACAAATTCCTTCATACAAGGGTCTCCCAAGTATAGCAAGCCATAAAGTAGCCAAGAGGAAGTCATGCCAATGTATGCATCATGTACCGTACTAATTCTTAGGAACAAGTCCCAGAAATCTTCTCCAGCACGCGGGGAAGGAATTACACAAAGACATAGGCACCAGGAAATGTGAATCATTGGAGTTCAATGCCGTGTTTGCTTGTTTGATTTTTTTTTAACCACTGGTACCACTCAGACTTGATGCATGTCTTTACCCAGGTTATATATCTTTAGGAATCTTGTTACAATATAGCCAATGACTTGTCTCACAATAAAATGGTAGAATTGATTCTTTCAAGAATTTCAAAAATTCAAGCATTTTACATCTTTCAAAATGACAGCTATTGGAGCCTAAGTAGTGTCCATGTATTTTTAGGAATGAGCAGTTCCTGATTGGTATTTATTAGATAGTGATTTCTAGAATCCAGACAAGCTACTAACCAAAGCATACTACCAGCAATAGACTCTTACAGACCTGGCAGGGAATCAAGCCCCACATATGTCTATGAATCTCCCACCCTCTAGAGGCTGACTTTCTTGCTGCCAGTACTCCAGAAGAATGACAGATGCCCATCTCATTTACCCTAAATTTACTGACCCCAGGCTGCCAGACTCTGGAACAATAGAAGGTTAGAGGTAACACATCATTCACCCACACAATGGGTATAATGTCTTAATTAAATATGTCCCTTCTCTTCTACACCCTCAGTCACACTTTCCTTTACTAGGATTCACTCCTCTGCTGATGGGGGAGAGTCTTCTGTTTTGTGTTAATTTCATTGGTTAAATAAAGAGACTGTCCTGGCCCTTTAATAGGACAGAAAATTAGGTAGGCGGAGTAAACAGAACAGAATGCTGGGAGAAAGAAGCTGAGTCAGTGAGTCGCCATGATTCTCCCACTCCAGGCAGACGCAGGTTAAGATCATTCCTGGTAA
>NW_004949173.1:1424389-1436440 GCF_000317375.1 Microtus ochrogaster | reverse complement strand
AACTAATGGGCCAGGCAGTGTTTAAAAGAATACAGTTTCCGTGTAATTATTTCGGGTATAAAGCTAGCCGGGTGGCAGGAAGCAGCCCGCTGCTCCTATTACTACACTCTGCCATTAACAACTGAATTTTTATTACCCAAAAGACAATCTGCCTCAGTGTCCCTCTTGAGCATCCAACATGAAACCTTCTCATGACAAACTGTATACAAAGATGAACTGAACATTACCCCCCATCTCCCATTTCCTTCTTTTATGCTCAGTCTTTGACTTTTTCTTTTAGCTGTTTCATTCCCTGAAAATTATATGGACCATCCATCTCTTCCTTAGAGTCAGTAGCTTTCTGGATTGAAAAGCAATAATGTATGTTCAACTCCCTAGACAACTCCTTGGTTAAAGCAGGTGTCTCTGTGCACATGGCAGATTGAACAGCACATAAGTCCTTTCTGTGGTAGTTGTTGTGGGACCTTTAGTGTTGTGGTAGTGAGATTCAGTAGTAAAATAGAACTTACATGTCAGGTTTTAAGTGAATGTATGTGGTCTAATGTAACACGAGGGCCTACTTTTTGGGGATTTCTCTCCTCCTACCAATTCCCACAGTCATTTAGGTCCCAAAGAAAGCACACAGAGAGTCTGCATTAGTTATAAACTGGTTGAACCATTAGCTCAGACTTCGTATTAGCTCTTATAACTTATATTAGCCCATTATTCTAGTATATGTTAGTCACATGGCTCAGTACCCTTTTCAGCGGGGTAGGTCACATTCTGCTTCTTTGGTGTCTGGACACGACTTGGAAGAGAGCTTCCTTCTTCCCAGAATTCTTCTGTTCTCATTGCCCTGCCTCTACTTCCTGTCTGGTTTTCCTGCCTATACTTCCTGCCTGGCTACTGGCCAAACAGCTTTTATTTAAAACAAAATTGACAGAATACAGCATTGTCCTGCACCAGTCTAACATATTAGGAACTTGATTAAAGAATCTTTTATGTAAGAAAAATAAAACAGCTTTGTAAATATGGTGAACCAGCAAGTTGTCTGTTTCTAATTTCTCATAGAAGTAGGTTTTGTGAAAAACTTATAATTCCCACTGACCAGAGAGCTCCTTAATGTATGTTGAGTGAGTATTCAATTGAATCAGAATTCTGACTCATTGTCATAAAAGGAGTAATTTTTTTTAATTTTTTTATTGTACTATACATTTTCTACTCTCCATTCCCTTCCTCTCCTTTCCTCTTCCCTTCTCTCCTCTCTATAGGGGTCACTGATTTGTGGGCTTTACCTTAGGAAATGAGGGTGATCTCAGTTTCCCACACAGCTTGGCATTGATATGTTCTACACTATTTTAAGTGAGACAAGATACACATTGGTTTGTAGGAACCATGATAACTATATAGAAGGTGTTAATGAGAATAGAAAAGGTAGCTGGGCTTAATTGAGTTTCTTCACATTTTCAAGACTGTACTCTGAGATTGGCTTGGTGGTATTCATTGCATTATTTCTGCAACCTAGAAAGGGGGGGTGAATGATTTTCAGCAGAGTACATCACTTTCTGATAATTCTGACTCACCCTCCTTTTGCATTGAAGGTATCAAATTACTATTACCAGAAGTTTAAATTGACTTGGATCTTGTCAGATGAGCCATGGGAAATCAAGGAATAAAGAAATATAACCTTAACCATACTAAGAACAAAATGAAATGGTTCTCTGTATGTGCAAGTTGTGTGTATTATATATGGGGTGTGTGCGAGTGTGTGTGTTGTTTGTGGTATGTATGCATGCCATGTGTGTATGGTATGTTTGTTGTGTGTGTGTCTGTATGACATGTATGGAAATGTATATGCATATATATTGTGTTTGTGTTATATATATGTGTGTGTATATGGTGTATGTATGCATGTTATGTGTTAGGTGTTCAGGTATGATATATGCACGTTGTATGTAATATGTATGCCTGTATGTCATGTGTGCATGTGCGATCCTAAAAAGTACATGAATGAACTGAGTAAACATGCTAAAGACACCATTCTTAGTTAATATCCTGCTCTTGGACAACCACTGGAGCCTGGAACCCACAAAGGGCTGTGTTCATAAAACTTGAGCAGAAGAACAAATTTATTGAATTGTTAAAATGCCATGACAACACAACTTAGGGAGAATTGCTTTATCCTGACTTAAAGTTTGAAGGGTACAGTTCACCATGGCAGGAAGAATAATAGGAGGAAACACTGAGGGACGACAGCTGGTCATTTTGCCTCAGCTGTCAGGAAGCAAAGAATGAACAGGAAATGGGTTGAGCTATAAAGCATCAAGCCCCACACCCTGGGGGTCCATTTCTTCCAACCAGGCTTCACCTTCTAAGGGTTCTACACCCTTTCCAAATAGTATAGCTGGCTGAGGACTAAGTGTTTGAACATGAGCCATCTCTCTAGGCTGCCACTGACTGTGCTACTCTACCAGAAGATTCTAGAACCTAAGACAATGTGATTTAAAAACAATAGAGTGTCACAAATAAATTATTAGCTTTTCTTCAATATATAAACAATAAAACTAATGGTTTATGTACTTTAATACAAACTAGGTATTTTTTTGAAAGAGTGCTGTGCTATATTGAGCACTTTTTATGGTGCATCTCATTTAAGATGTGACAGCAATCCCAAGACATGGCTAATACATGCTATCCCTGGATAGAGCTAGCATTAACATGCCACAGGAAGAAGAGACAGGCTGAAACATGAAGCTAACAAAACAGAAAGAATTGCTGACTTTATGCTGTGAACTATCTCTTGCTTCGACTAAGGAGTTGTGCCAAGGGTCCAGGGAAGGTCTCAGCAGCTTGAAGACAGTCGTAACTTTTGCATTGTGGAGTTTTCAGTTTTTTATTTGTTTAGTTAGTTAGTTAGTTAATTTTTGGTGCAGGATCCAGTGTTTGTGTCTGTGTTACTGGAAGAAGTGTTTGCTAACAGAAGTCATGGGTATGCATGTATGTTTGTATTATTAGTTTTGCTTTTTCTCTGGATGATAATGTGTAAAAACCGAACTCATGTTGTGATGAGTAAATATACTAGTCTCTGATTATTTCTGGGAAAAGTTATTAGTGCACTTTTGCTTGGTGTGACCAGTCAGAGGAAACAATAACCAGGATTTAAAAGGCTTTACTGTGAGTAAATGCTGGGGGACCATTGACTTGCAAATAAGGTTGATTTTGGTGTTTCTAAAAAGCTTGATAGCTATTGTTTTTTTATTCCTCTCTTTCTTCTCTTTCTATCTTTACCTTCCTTCCCCCCTCTGCCCCCCTTTCTCTCTCTCAGACTACTGGGTTCAGAAGACAATGACTCTGATACAACTATGATTTATAATGTTGCTTATAAAGCAAGTTCTGTCTTATTTCCTCCTTTCTATAGACCCTGCAAGTCAGGAATGAGCAAAGAAAAAAAGAGTAATGGGAGATCTGTTTGCCTCAGGAATCTTGAACTCTGCAGGCTGTAGAAGGCCCTTGGATATGAACACATAAAGAAGGGGGCATTTTTGTGTACAAACTCCTGGCAGTACCTGCTTGCAACCCTCGTCTGCTTCTCCAGAAAGTATCTGTATACGAACATGTAATAATACTACAGAGTCTTACGGAACAATGTGGAATGAAATAGAAACAGCATTGTTAGGGTTCCTGGGACTGGATCTGACACTTGTCTAGTCCTCATCGAATAAGATGCTGAGATACAGGCGGGTACTTCCTACTGAGCATCTGTTCTCACTTTCACCTGAGGGAAGAAAACAGATTCATCCCGAAGGCTTGGGAAGAAACTCTTTAAAGATGACTCACTCACTGGGCAAAGATGGTCTTTCTTCCATGCTGCTTCTGCAACTGGTGGAGGTGAGGTAGCCATTCTAAACCACATTGATGATGAGGATGAAATCCTGCTGAATATTCAAATATAAGGAATCCTGCCCTTGGTTATTTGGATTTTTTTTTTTTTGTCTCAACTGTGGATCATTTGCCTTTAGAACTCCTTTAAGGGCAAGGAAAGTGTAGCCCCTGCCTTACTTAAGTCCTAACCATTGCAGTGTTATAGTTACGGCACACCGGCTACCACTCACAGTTATGGCATCGTTTGTAATTAGGAATAGTGAACTCCATTTAGGGGAACATGTCATTCAGATATCCTTGCTGACTAAGTGCTCCATATCTGCAAGCTCCCAGGGAGTGGAGCAGACAGTGAACATTATGAGAAATCAATGAAGGCTAAGTTGCAGTTAGTCCCATAACTCTTGGAATTCCATAAGGAAATCCAGGCAGAGAAAATCTGTTCCATACAAAGTCAAACATTCCGGAAATTTCTCAAAACCCGATATCTTTATTTGTTTTTTTTCTTGAGTTAATAAATGGCTTCTCCACCTTTTAGACTTTGCCTCTTGGTCACTCCTCAAATCCTGTCTCTGCTTCTATAACTCACGCCTCACTTCTGAAGTGTTATTGGTGTGTTAGGGACTCGGCCTGTCATTTCCATAACCACGTCTCCAGTACCTCCTCCTGTGCCCAATACCTAAGAAATTATTGGATAATGAGTGGCTACATAGAGAACACTTTTGTTTCAGTGTCCAACTGACATGAGGTCTAGATTTCAGCCTTAACTGTATCATCATCAAGACACCACAAAGTGATCCCAGGATTGTATTTGGCAGAATTTACTGTCAAATTAACCACTTTTCATTTTCCTGTTCAAAGAAACAAAAAGACTCCTTAATCAATTTTCCTAGATGAGACTGGAGGAATTTCTGTGGACACAAAAAGCCAGCATGCAGAGAACATCTCACCTTCTCTGAGGCAGACAGGAACTCTATTTGCATGCATGCTTGGAAATTTCTGTAATAAAATAATTTTACAAATAAGGTGGTGCTTTCATTTATTGACACTATGTTAACTCGTTTTTTAAGGAACACTTATTATTAATTTATTTATTCATTCTTAAATTGATTGACTTGAATCACATTATTTTTATGTTAAAGAGATATTATGACAGATCAGACTAGAAGGAAGAATCACAAGAAGAAGTATCTCCTATAATTTGAGAATAGTGCACTATGGGAATTCTTCCAGGAAAACTGAACATGAAACCAAATAAAGATTTAATTTTTCACAATTAACAATCCAGAACAAGTTCTTAGTATGCCTGCCTAGACACCAAGTGTAGTCTTCATTGCTGGTCACTCAAATATCCTCCTTAGGATGTTTAATGTCTCTACTCAATTACTTTCATATCACTTACCTAAAGGAGGAAACTTTCAGTTGTACTTCTCCCCTTTTGCAAGCCTGCATTTTTAAAAGGTAGTTTACTATTTATTTGTTTGTTTATTTATTTTATGTGCATGAATGTGCCTACTTGTCTTATGTGCACCAAGTGCATGTTGGTACCTGCAGTAGCCAGAAGAGTACATTGTATCCTCTGGAACTAAAGTTATAGGAGGTTGTGCACCACCAAGTATGGGTGCTGGGAACTGGTGCTGGGCTTCTGCAAGGGAAGCAAGTACACTTACCTGCTGAGACATCTCTCCAGGCTTACAATTCTGATTTTGAAAAACATATTTTATTATGGAAATCTCTGAGCAGGCAGAAAACCAGAGTGTAACCACCCAATTTCAATATACATGACATTTGGTTGGTTTGTTGTTTCATCTCTTGCCTGTTTTGTTTACTTATTTTTCTGCTGTATAATTTTCTGTATAATTTGAATCAAATACTGACTTAATTTTACTTCCAATTTTGTCTTCCACAGGATGAATGATATCAGAGCAGTTTCTCATTGTCTGTGCCTTTGCTTTTCGGAATTCCAGTTAGTCACGGTACACCATGGGCTAAACCTATAAAATGGAGAATTCCAGAAATACACACTTCATAGGTTTTAAATCACTTGCCATTCTGAATAAGGTGATAGACTCTCCCACCATCCTGGAACATCCCATGTAGACCATGAATCATCCTTCTGTCCAGCGTACGCACATTGTAGAAGCTACTCACCCACTAGCACTTAATAAACAGACCAATCTTGGGTTATCAAACTTACTGTCACAGTGGATGTATCCAGATAACTCTTACTTTGGTTGGTGATGTCACCAAGCATAAGAATGGCAATGCTGGTTATTCGCATATGCCACAAGGAAGCCATAGCATACTTCTTTTAAGAGGAGAGGTGTAAGTACTCGAAAAGGAATCCCCTCAAATTCATATTCTGAAGTTGCTAAAGTTCTACCATAAGAACATCTCTTTAAAAGTGTTTAAAAGGAAAAAGGAAATTCTCCAAGTTTGTGACCATACTTCAGGTTGTTAATGCCACAGTGCATGATAAGAGTTCAGTTGAGACACAAAGAGCATTAGATTTGTGCATATAAGTCCAGGATAGGAAATAGACCCGTGGTGCATTGTCTATGGTCTCAGGTAGTGGGAACTTAGGGTTCTGCATATCCTTCAGATAAAGAAGACCACTTTAGTATCCCTAATGCATTTTCAATGATTCCTTAGTGTTATTTAATATCCAGTCTATATTACATTGCCTCATTTGTCTAATATATTTTTTACGATTGGCATGTTCATTTAGAATTTAAGCAATTCCTGCTTACTGCATTTGATTACATGTGTTAATTCATTTAAAGCTGCTCTTGATATGGAACTGGATTTTTCCTTTTATTGAGCTACTGATGGACTTGGAGGAAGTGGAGAACAGCTCACATGTGGCATCTGCTTTGTTTATCACTTAACTAATATCTACATTTATTGTATTTTCTATAGACTAAGAGTGACATTAAAACTTTGATCAGACTCCAAATGTATTTATTTTTGGAATTTCATTATTGGTGTTGTGTTGGCGGTATCTCACATTTGCAGGGTAACATTTTTTGCTGAGAATAAAGTTGGTCAGGCATCCAGTCATTCTAATGCTTTGACTCAATGACCCCTTTGTGCAATGAGAGAACTTACCCAACCCTCTACCCTGCTGTCTCAGTGCTGGGGGTCACTTCATTGTGTGTTCTTAAGGGCTGGGGATGTGACCAGTGACAGAAAACTTTCCTGGCATGCACAGAACCCTAGACTTGATCTTAACATGGGGGAAGAGTGGTAGAGGGGGGAGGAAGGAAAGGGGAAGAAAAGAACAAATAATTTTTAAATTTAGGTTTCTAGAAGCAATATGAAAAACAGCGGCTCAAGCCTGTCATGTAAGCTGGCTGGCTCCTATAAAGAATTTAGAGAGGAGTGTGCATTAGCCTCTGAGGATCGACCTTTAAAGACATTAGAGGTCAAATTATTCTGAATTCTTATGTCAGTATAGAATTGAGCCTAACTTTAGGAGACATTAGAAAAACAGAGAGATTGGTCAGCTCATGTCGGGCAGAATCTTTGTAGTCTCTACAGTAAACTTCTCTTTGTTGGTCTCAATGTCTGTAAATCTAAGAACAGGCTGTGTCTAATTCGTCAGTTTCCATGTATGTGGATCCATGTTCTGCATGTAGTGACCCTAGAATAGTTATTCCTGTCTGTGAAGATTGCTATTGGATATAAGGAATTGATTTATAACCCAAGGGCCCTGCTTTTCAGCAGTGGAAAGATTTGATCTAGGTTCTGACATGGTGTTACACATTTGAGTCGTGGGCACATGCTGTCACTCTTGACTGCTGCCCCTTTCCCAGGAGAGTGGGAGACCATAGAAGGGGAGTGGGCATGCAGAAGAAAAACTCAGCTCCATCTGATGAAGTCAGCAAAGGAAAAATGAGGAATATCCTTCTTCTCAGGACCTCACTAACCCTGTGCGTTCACAGAGCTGTAATACAAGGACATAGCACATCAGAGAAAGGTCACAGACCTCGTTGTTTCTTGTCCTGAACTGAATCCAAGCTATGGGCCTGGTAGCTGGAAGAACTGAAAGTGTGCAGAAGGGAAGGGGAGGCCTTGGAGAAAGAAACCAGATCTCAGTCTCACTCACGGCTTTCTTGTAGGAGAGATGAGACAATCAAGGTGTTTCTGAATGACCTGCCCAGACACAGAACATAAGGTGTTTCTGAATGACCTGCCCAGACACAGAACATAAGGGCCAAAGGATGGGAAGGCGAGGGGACTGAATTCAGCATAAGAGCAGATCTAGCCTATAGATGTCTATTCTACTGGCAATACCATCACTCTGTGGAAGTGTTCAAGTTGAATCTGGATGCCCAGCTACCTGAAATTCACTGAAGATCTGGATTCGGGTGCCAGGTTGGACGGCATAGTTAGAAGTGCCAATCGTGTACCACTTTCTTATTCATGCTCAACTCTACTATCGCCACAAAAGATTCACTCAAAGTTTCCATGAATACAGATTTTCCCTTTGTCTCATTCCACACAATTATTCCTTTCATACACTATGGTGGCTCAGATTAAATCTTAGTAATATATCGTGTCTAAGTATGTCTCCAACTGTTTCAGGCATATTGCCACCACACCCCTTCCTTCTGCATGAATGTGTGTTCCTTTGTTTGTGTGAACCATGTAATATGCTTTTTATGTCCCCCATGGTGCTGTGTTCAAGAGAGAACACATGGTTGTGTTCAGTAGGTACATGTTGAAGTGGATCGAATTGATGTTCAGGGACTTCAACAAGACTTCATTGTGAAGGCTTCAACTCTGAAGAGGGAAAAATCCAGCTTCATCTCCATCAGCACTTCCCTTAAGACTTCCCTAGCTGCTCATGTCTTCTAACTGGTCCTTGCCTCCATCCCTTCTATCATCGGTTTCATAGCTTCCCTCTACCATCTACTTCAGTTTAAGAAAAATCACTCCCTTGGGCTTTTACTTATCTTCTTATCAGTCCCTGTACTTTAGGGAAGAATGGGGGATTTTTTTTTACAAAAAAATCTTTGGCTGATGGAACTGAGATAAAAAATATTTTCCCCCACTATTACAGTTGAGATGAAAGAGATAAAGAGGAATAATACACGGATACACACACACACGCATGTACATGCAGAGGATTCTGGGTTCATAATAAAAGTCTTGCCTGTAGAAGCGGTCTGAGTGTGTGATCTTAGGAAGCTATATGGCCTCTGTTAATCCGGTCCACCTGACCTCACAAGATTTGGTGGAAATGACATGAGAAAGTGAATGTGGAAACTATATGGATATGAAAGGGCTTTTTACAATATATATTTTCATTTACCTTATTTATGTGTGTTTGTTTGCGTGTGTGTTTGTTATGTGTATATGTGTGTTTGTGAAGGTTCCCACAAAAACTGGAAAAAGTTTTTTAGAGATGGAGTTAGGTGGTTGTTGTGAGCTGTGCAAAGTTGGTGCTAGGAACTGAACTCATGTCTTTTGCAAGAGCACAAAACACTTTTATCTGATGATACATCATCTTTCCAGCCATGCAGAGTCACCCGTCCTTTTCTGAGTTCAATGTACAAAAGAGAGTAGCAAATCCTCTGCAGATGATTGAGACTTGGTTTCTTCTCTGTGCATTGTGGGGAAGAATGCGCCCCTTAGAAAAACTAAAATCAACTGATCTTCTTATATGTTTTAAGCTTTGAAAGAGCAGTAGCCACAATATTATTAAACCTGGAACCCAGTGCAAAGAAGCCATGGAATAGCAATTAGCTCTAGTTGTTTCTCATGAGCAGAATTCTCATTCAGAATTTAAGTGTGTGTGCTTTTATTTTCTGTTCTTATTTCTAATGCTTTCAAATTATAATAAAAAGTCCCAATGCTGATAAAGTGATTTTAAAAATATTATTTTCCTACATTAACTATATCTCTCTCTATATAGATAGATACCTTAAAGTGAAAGATGAAGAGTGTGAGATGAAATACTTTATGTAATCTGCTAATGCATTCAGAAATAAAGGTGTCAAATCTGTAGCAGATGCATCATGCAAGTAAAAACATTAAATTACTATAATGTGGGGCTCCTGCTAAGAGACAAGTAGATGAGATGATGTTTAATTTGGATTTTCACTTTCTCTGGATTATTTCAATCATACCTAATGAACAACAGTGTTTTATGAATATCATTTACAATTTATTTATTTAATATATAATCAAATACTAAGTCATAACATCCATATGCACCATTTATGGCTGCTCTAGACTTTCCCATTGACAGTCATTGATGCCATATCCAGGACCAGCTCAGGTTTGAGGTGATCCTGGTTAAAAGTGAAGTCATGTTACCTATAGATATACCTCAGCTGGTAGGACTTGATGGTAGGTTTATGGTTCCAGAATGATAATTGGGAATGTGATTCATAAATCCAAAAACCCTCATCCATTGGCTTTCAGCCCTCTTGCCTCTAAGCAAAAACACTTTTGTCTGTGGTCTGTGTCAATCTCCCAGCTACCTTAGTTTCATCACTTAGCGCTTCGCTTCCCACCAGATGAGAGTTTGAAGACAAAGCCTTGACTACTTGAATGGAACTCCAAAAAACTAATGTATTCTTCAGTTAACATTTTACTGAAATCTTGGGAAATGATTTGTATTTTTCTCACGAACTATCTGAAGCCCAATGCATGCTATATCATAGCATCAGTGATATCCAACATACCCCACTATCACCAGCCCTTCAGATTGTCAATGGGACTTCCCTTTATCTTTGTAGGAAAACAGTATCTAAATGTACCTAACTCATTCATTAACTCAGTTAGATGAAGCATCAGTAAGTTTCATGTGAGCTGTACCCCTCACAGTGGAAACATCTTTCTCCCAAGTAGATGCATGATGCATGGATGGATCCATCTTACATCCCTCATGTTAAGGTAGACCCATTGCCTACAATTAATTTCATATTCATATGACATCTGCTATCTTGGAAAATGCTCCTCATGTGCAACCCTTACCTTTACCTTCTCAGTAAGTAGGATGGGTCCACAGTCTCAGATTTTCTGCTGCTGGATTCTGCTACTTCTACCCTAAATGATAACGGCATGATTAGTTTTGTGTGCTCTTCTCTATAACACTTCAAAGGAAAGTTGATATGAGACCTCGTCCTCGAGGAACTCTTCCTACTTCATGGTAATTTATCTATTCTTTGAGAAGGACTTAGTTCAAAATTTATAAATGAATATGAATGATGGAAAATAAGTTATATGCATTTAAATAACTTAAACTTCTATGGAAATATAGACTAAAGCCCATTCATTAAAGGAACAAAATAAAATGGTATTCATTATAGATTGTGCTACATGTGGTTTTGGAAAACTCAAAATGACATGCAGAGACTCTGTTACATATACTTCCATAATTTCATATCAACTCTGACATTGTCTTTATGACTGTGAGAAATCTCATTTAAGTTTTAGTCTTAACATGTATACAACAAAGGAAGTAGACTTCCTGATACAGAAAGGCCCTTAGCATTCTAACATATAATGATGGGATTTAATGTAAAATCTAAATAGTTACAGTAAGAGATTCAATCAATTAGACAGTTTATTCTGAATTAAGATTAAAGGCTAATATTGATATTTCTATAAAGTTTAAATTATAGCTGCTGTATGTTATTGCAGGCTTGCTTCATCAATAGTGTGCTAACATAGTATATGGAAGACAATTGTGTACTTGGTTCCTATTCATGGAGGGACAGCTTCTATTGCCATGATTGTAAAGTTGAGATCTCATATAAATATCCTTGGGCTGGGCAACTTGAGAATGTCTGTATACTTTCAGCAAATTATTTTACCTATTCAAGATGATGTGTCTTCAGCTAAGAATGGACATCATTATAATGATCTCACATCTTTCATAAGTTAAGAGATCTATAATTTAGAAGAGAGCAATTAGTAAATACTGCATGCTAATCTAATTTTGGAAATATAAATAATTTTTTAGCATCAAGGATGTGGTCATTTTTATCTACCAAAAAGTTTATAGTCCCAGTACTTCAAGTGTCAGATGGCATAATCACATGTAGGTGACACTCAGCAGATGGCATTTTACATTGACTTTTTTTTTTTATTGAGAAAAGGAAAAAAAAACAAGTTTCCACCTCCTCCCAGCCTCCCATTTCCCTCCCCCTCCTCCCACCCTTCCCCCCCTCCTCCAAC